>NC_134187.1:4734141-4884141 GCF_964188355.1 Buteo buteo
CTTACAGAGGATCTGATTCTCTAGGGAAATGATGCTATTTGCCTAGATGAGGGAAAAAAAAGAAAAAAAAAAAGGGAAAAAAACCTGTTTTTTTCTGGCAGAAATGGTGAAATTTCACCCTTCAGCAATTTGGTGAAAACTGATAGCTGTGGACACTTCTCAGCCTGGGTAGCACAGCAAAAGACTGTGCCATGCGAACTGGCAGATGCAAAGAGAGAGAGAGAAAAAAAAATTGCACTTTAAAACTGTACGCCAGGCTGTCCAGCTCAGTTAATCTGCTCTGCAGTCCTCCCTGCTTGCACAGGGCTGGTGTAAACTGGGAGATGAGACAACTGTGCTGATTTTTGCCAACCGAGAATCCAGCACATGATAAAACAGATCGCAGTGAACCCCTGGTGAAGGGGCTGTACTTGGGGAACACGTTCTTTAACTCACGTGTGCTCAGTCATGGTCCTTCTCTCCTTCATGAGATCCAAACAGGAATCACAACACAGATCAGACCAGCTAGGTCTGGCTTATCTTTGGAGCTGCAAATGGAAGCAGAGCCATGACACAGCTTTGCAGGAGAGGGAAATGCAGGCCAAACCACAAAAGAACGTGGTGAAAAATCCTAACAAATGACAAAATGTCCTTGCTTTATTTTGCACAAATCAACACTGGAAAATAAGCTCAATTTTAAAGCTGGAAAAAAGTTACAGAGCACAGCTTGTCACTAGAAAAGGCCACTGCATTTAAATCAAGTATCTTCAAGTGAACAATCCATTTTGACCAGACTTCTTTTCCCTTTGAATGTCATGATGAATTAAAAGACAAATGTTATTAAGATTTAATTATTACATCATAATTACTATATAATGCCATATGCTATTTGCAAAGCAGAGCATGCAATTTGAATTGCTGATATAAAATTAAAATTAACATTGCAAGGTTGATATTATTGTTATTATTGTTGTTGTTATCAAATTTCAAATTAAATTTCAGGATCACCTGGCTTTGAAACAAGAAAAAATTCCAAGGGTTTTTCCTTGCAGAATGGAAATGTGCATCTCTGTTTTTGCAGAGTCTCTGCCTTAACCTAATTTGAGGTCACTGTATCAGAAAAGGGGTAGCCATCTTCAAAATCGCCAATGGCTTGTCAGGGGAGGACAAGCCTGTAAACAGTGTTTAGTTTGCCATTTCGCTCGTCTCAGTGTGTGCCCCAAAAGGGCACGCTGCTTTTGACAATGCGGTGCAGTAAGAACCAGCCCAGAATATAAGTAACATAACGGGAACAACAGGGTTAGCTTTCAGGAATGCAGTAACGTCAGATATGAATGAACACTTAAATGTCCATTTGAATGATGTTTGGTCAACAGTTAGGGAAACCTTGCATAGAGAATTCAGTAGGAAGCTATAAAACTGCCTGAGTATAATACTCCTAAATGTCTAGTGCTATTTGAGATGCCCCAGAGTACCTGAGGCAGCCACAGAAGTCTGGCAGATATGTCCCAGGGTGTATAGGAGACCAATACCCACCTGGTCTGACAGCTGGAAGCCATGTGGAAAACCTAGGGTATCTCTGATGGCACTAAAGACTTAAGTTTGGGAATATAAGTTGAGCCCTCCCTTTCTTTCCGTTGACTATAGAGGGAACGGGAGGAAACCGGTTCCAATAGAGACACTTATGGATCTATTTAGTCACTCACACATAGGCATCTTGTGCCATCTGAGACCTCATAGGTTTTCCCCCTGGCCTCCAGCTGCCACTCCAGAAGGCTGCTGGTTGCCATCAGTCCTATGTCATATCTGTCAGTGTTGTGCAGATGTCTTGGATATCCAGAAGTACCTCAAATGGCATGAGAAACCTATGTTAAGGCAACTGAATTCTGCTACTATAACAGGAATCTGCTTCAGATTTAGACAAAGCTCCAGATTTAGTTATTAAACACAGGCTTTCAGTGACGGTTGAGATGCTTCAACATTCCTGAGACATCTGCACAGCACTGGCAGATGTGACAGAAGCCTTACAGGAGACCCAGAAGGTCTGGAGCAGAAACTGGAGGCCAAATGGAAAACCTTACAGTGCCAGAAGTGGTACAACGTGTGTAGGTAAATGAATCTTTTGGCAAGTCAACACTGCCAACAGTCTAGTTGACTGTCCAGATGACCTGACGGAGGTGTCGAGTCCAAGATGAGATTGCTACCTGCCCAAGCTCTGTTGGCTGTATTGTTAAGATCTCCCTTGACTCAGTGGGAACTTCAGTCCACAGCTTAAGTAAAGGCACTGCCTTTACAGATGCAATTCTGAAACTGAATTCTAACTCAGTGTTTGTTGGATGAATCTCACCCTCAGAGTTTAGAGGAAGGAGTGAGCATCTCTTCTGTATTAAGGAAGAGATTTTTCTGAATAATGTTTCATCCTAAAGTTCCCACTATTTCCACTGGTATCTCAGGCACTCATACATAATATGGGACACATTTGCCCAGTTCAGCTCAGATGTGTACTTCTGCCTAAGACCTCTGTTGCAGATTCAGATGGTAATGCTTTAAATGAGCTTTTGAAGTCTTTGCTGGCAATTTAAATCTGCAAGTTTGGAGCTCAGCAGAGGTATCTTTTCTAGTAGATTCTGCATATCACACTTTATGCTCCTGTAGTTAATGTTGACACTTGAGTCCAAATGAGGTAGTTCTTCAGTGTATCTACAATAGACTGAAGGTGTTGCTTTGAGAGAAGGGGTGTGAAGAGTAGTGTAGACATACTCTATAGCCTGGTAAAATGTTATTCTCCCCAGGAATTAAGGAAATGTCAAGTTCTGCTGAACATCAATGCTTTTCAAAGCTTTCTGCCTCTGCCCTTAATAGGCAGGATGTCCGTGTCTATACTTCTGCAAAGGGTAAACTTGGGGCAGTTTTGAGATTAATTCAACATCTTAATTAAATCACTAACCTTGCTGAAGTGAATTTTTTAGTGAATTTGGAAAATGTTGGCTATGACCTCAAAGGCATTCCTGCCTGGCCTCAATTTCTCACTCTGCCCTCTTTGCCTTGTCACAACATCACATGATAAACATCAGGAGGCAATGCAGCCTGTGGTAGAAGAGTCCAGGCGTCACTGGCCATGAAGGCTGATGGGATTTGTAGGCAGGTTGTGCACATGGGAGATTTGGTCTCAAGGAACTGAGCTTCAGTAGCACACACGGCTAACAACTCCTCCAAGACCTCACTCTGCACATATGTAGCCAATGAGATTTCAATATTGAATAAAGGAGTCACTTTGAAATTCCATCCACCCTGCCTTTTTCTTCCTTTACAGTATTTCAGGGGTAACACAATAGCCAAGTAATGCAATAATAACAAAAATAACTCTAACAAGCTACGCTTGATTCCACTGCAGTGCAGCCTATAAGGGCAATCTTTTCTTTCTTTTAATAATGCTTTTATTGCACAAATTTAACAGAATTATGCCTTAATTATAGAGGATTTTTTTTTATTTGCCACTGGGAGGAAATACAGCAGATGAAGCTGTTTGAGAGTGCATGGTTCATATAGCTGTATTAAATGCTTCCAACTGCTGTCTTTATGGTTGTTAACAAGTCAGGACCAGACATGCATGCATTTTCTGAGTGCCTTTGAGGATGGCATGGATTATACTTGTATTTTTATTAGAGCTGCTCGACTCATTCACTGAGAAATAATGTCTGACCATGCTTTCAGAACTGTCATCTATAACTCAACAAGAAATAAACGGATCCCTAAAGACAGACAAATCACATTGCACATGACTTGGGGTCTAAAAGTTAGCTGTCTGTATCTCGTCTAGACCACTTACACTTCCTTTGGAATCAACGCAGAAAAATAAGCAGCTCCTGAAGGGGTTCATTTCTCCCTAAAAGAGATGTGTAGAGTAGGTCACCAAATGGACTCTCAGAAGATCCCTATTTCTTTCCATCAATTTTAAAGAGAGCCCGGAGTGAGTGTTTCACAGACGGAAATCTGATTTTTAGACATGTAAATCTGGGTGAGATGAATCCTACACAAAAAGCTTAATTCTTTTAGGATATAGACTAAAGCTGAACAAATTCAGTAGGAAGACATACACATTCTTTAGCAGGCAGGATGAAAAAAAGGCAATCAAGTCTCCCGACATAACTAGCTTCTGCACCTTCCTCCTCCCTACCTACAGACTGAGCTGTTCATTCCTGCCCTGCTGTAATCAGTGCATGCATAGTTATACCCATACAGATCAGATTACAAACTGGCAGCATGGGAGTCTAGATTTGGAATCACTTTGGCCTTGTGATATTTTGAGTGCCAAGTGTGAAACAGGTGCTTGATTTTCATAAAATCTTGATCACACATGCTAACCCACACCAAAGCAAATAAAGAAAAGTTGCTATCCAAAACCAAAGACATCCCAACTAACTGGTTTTCAAATATAGATTTCAAAAGCCATAGTTTATATCATCATCTCATGTCATTGGTGTAAATCCAGAATAACTTCAATAGTTCCATTAACAAAACAACTGGCTCTTCGACTGCTGGCAAATCCAACAGACCACATTCAGATTACTGATAAATCTCAATAAAGTTTTAAATATTCAAATGTTTTATCTTAATTTCCAAACCATGGCTCAGCAAGCAATTTACATCAAAAGATAATTTTGCTTTTTTTCTCTCTTTTACTAGATTGTCCATCCACAGGAGTTTGCACATCATCCTCAGCAAATGTTTGTAACACCTCAAGATCATCATAGCACAATACAATCTAGAAGAGATCCCAACAGGAACAAAATCCCATTTAGAAATTGTCAAGTGTTTTTCATTTTTTTCCTAGTTGTGGCTGACATAATAGGAACAAGAAGTGGATAAGATCAGCTAATTAATATTAGTTCTCAGGTTCCCTGTTTTGGCTGGGAAGTTTTTCTTTCTTGTTCATTGAAGAGTGTCCAGCTCTCAGGGCATGCAAGGTAGGTGGCTACTCACCCTAGCAAGAGGTTTAAAGTGACAACATTTTAAAAAATCACAAGCATAAATCATTTATTATGTTTGCAATAAGTGAGGGGTTTTTGTTAGAACTGGCAAATTACCAATAATGATCAATACTTTTTTTTTTTTTTTAAGAATTTGCTAAGGAAATAAAAAGTTTTATGGGGACTGAGGAGAACCAGAAGTCCACCTGCCTAATCAGAAGAACAGAATAAAACCAGTGCTGCATGAAAAAAGATGCTCACCAATTCCTCGTACATACCAATTAGGCCAAAGAAGAATGTTCTTTTGGTGTTGCGTTTAGTCTGTAAGGCTTTGACTTCAATTCCCATCTCTGCCCTATAATTTCTGTGTGACTTGGTTAAAACATTTACTTTCCCTGTATTTTTGATTTTTCATATTTGTGGTGGGAAAATAATAGTTCTTTTCCTCATGAGGGGTTGTATAGCTCATTATTGTTTGATAGATGTCTTCTGGGGATGTTTTAAGTAGAATCATTTGTCTCCTGAGGCCAAAATGACCTCCCCAGGTCCCTCTTGGCCCAATTTTCTAAGCCTCTGTGATTGCTTTTTAGATGCTGCAGTAATAGAGAGCATATGATGACCTAGACAGATACTTTTAAATGACTCAACCAACAGAGCATCTGTGGTTACCTCTGGGAAACTCTTTCACAAATGATCTAACAGGCACTTAAGAAGTTTGTCTAGATACCCAACCTCATTTTCCCTTTGCTCAATTTCATCTCATTGCCCCTAGTTATGAATCTGTGAACCACCCTCAACAATCCCCCTCCCTCCTCACTGCACACATCCTTCAAATGCTCACAGAACTGCGAACGCCTTCTCACAACACAGTTGGGGACAGCAGGGAAGAGGAGCGGACGAGCACCTCTTTCGAGCCCCCAAGCACTCAGAAAGAGAGCACACTGCCTGCAGAGATGCCCATGTGGATTGTCTATATTAGAGCAGTGAGCACCTGAGGAGAAACCCACCTGGTGAGTGAGCTTGCTTTCATTCTTTCAAAAAAAAAATCATCAAATAGTGTTTGCCTTACGATCTTAATTCAAGCACTTAATTAAAGCCAACAGAGGATTCTAAAGTGAGGAGAAAAATTAGAGCAACAACTTTTTAATTATGCTGTAGGCATTTTCTCTCTTACTTATTCTTTCTCCAAAAAAATCAAACAAATCCTCCTCTAAACACATATTTAGACAAAGATGATGGCACAGTGATATTATGGGCTAGAGCTTGCTTAGAGCTTAGCAAGCAAGTACTGGAGGTTGGCTGCCCAAATCCATGACCTAAATACCATGATCACCCCTTACCAGCGATCACCCCTGGGTCACTCCTTAGCATCCCTTTCCCCAACTCATGGGAAAGGACGAAAAGAAAGAAGGGACAGGAGGTAGCTTAAATGGTGGCTCCTTTCAGGAACCTCTACCAAGTAGAAAAACTTTCTAATCAGGCAGGAGTGTTATTCTTCCAGTGTCACAGTAAGTTGCTGCCTGCCTCCAGACAGTGGGAGAAATGAAAAGACTCCTGTCATCTCCTGGAACAGCACAGCTCCTGCCTGTCAACAGCAAAGAGCTGAACCTACATCACCCACTCTTGTTCTGCAGTATTACTAGCTGCATACCCAAAAAAGTTTTGTTTTTACAGACAGCAGGTGATTTTCTATTACTTGGGATGGACAGCGTAATATTGATGTGGACATGGTCAAGCTTTGAAAGGAGGTCCTCCTCAAGTCTGACAGCAATAGTTCAATGCAGGGCCCATTGCAAAAGAAAGAGGATGTTCTTGCTATATCAATCCATGTAAAAATATGAACAGAGTTACTTCCTTTCTGAGTGTGTTTTTATCAGTCCTGCCTGCTTAAAGGCACCCTGTGTCAATCTTCAAAAGAGACAAAAGATACAATCCTCCTTCTAGAAAAAGTCTGACTTAGCAAAACTATTCTTTGTGCTGAGCTTCATTCAAGAAGACGCATATATTGAAGTCTGTGGAACTTCCCAGGGTAAGTTTCAGTGGGTCTTGTCCACAGTTGCATCAAAAAAGCATATTAAAGAACTGGAGTCTTGGGAAAGTGAACTTTGCACCAAACAGAAGAGCTTAAGCATCAGTTCAGTACAGTCCACACAAAATTCACATTCAAATTTCAAAAAACCTTCTTACCTACACTCACTTTGCCATTGGTTGCTGGAATGACCAATTCCTCAATTGGCACTTTTTTTTTTTTTTCTTTTGGTCTAGAAGGAAAGGAAGAAAAATGAAAACTGAAAGGAGGACAGCACTTTGAACATAGTCACAGTTACACAGACCTAAAAACACAGACCTGATCAGACTAAGTCTTGCTAACGGTGAGGGAAGAGATTGTGGTCAGGATCACAGAACTGGATCTAATTACGTACTGGGCATTCATTTGTAAGAACGCTGCCTTTGTGTGAACAAGACCAGATGTCTCATGTCTCAGCCTCTCTAGGACAACAGGCTGGAGGTATTTCTTGGCTTGACTTTTCTTTGTGCCGAATGGTTGGACTGGTGTGTCTGCCTCACTTAGCCTCTGTATTCAAGAGACCCCAGGTGTGACTCCCAGGGTGCAAATCTGATCACAGATTGTTACAGCAGGGAGACAAACCAGCCAAAAACTTTTCTGAGATTAGATATAATTTTTCATAATCCTTTTCTGACAAATAAGGAACAATACAGCCAAGATGGAAAATCAGTCATATTCTGCTTCATTCTAGCCTTTGGAGTGTCAAATGATGGAAAAAAAAAACAATTATATTTGGCTGAAGAGCAGATTTTTGACTTGTCATGAAATTATAGTGTTCTTTAAATATAATGTAAATGTCTAAATTGCCCTGAAACAAAGCCATTGCAATATTTCACATCACTGAGAACCCCCCTGTGGCTCAGAGAAACTGAAGTTATTTCGGTGTCACTACTGAAAGTAAGAACCATGAATTAACAAGAGTGTCCTCTTTATGGGAGATATAAAGGCAGCTTCCAGAACCCCACAAAGCCTGAGGGTTCATCCTAGGATAAAGTCACAGCCCTAGAGCAAGACAACTAGTTTGGGTAACTGTCTCCAGCCAGACTCCTCTGGGTACTTATACTCCTTGCTGCAGAGATGGAACTTGACCCAGACGGAGTGAACATTTGTAAAGATCTGAAACTTTTAATTTCATAACAGAAACCTGTAAAGCTCTGAAGTCCTTGTCTTTCTGTACTGCTTAATTTTTAGGACACTCCTTTGCATGGATTTGACCTATGCCAACTCACATTCTCCCAGACAATGCCCCAGCAAGATTCATGGGTAAGCCAGGACAGACCTAGAAAAATCCAGTCTTTATTTGGACAAAATTTCATCAAACTGGAAATGTTAAAAAACATAATACTAGTGATCTGTAAAGTCACATGGATCAATCAGTTTTTCCTTTTCTGATTTATTTTGCTTAATTTCTCTTAAAAGACAGGATAGCCCAATATAGACCCAGTTGGAATCATTCCTATCTGTTCAATAAGCCTCTTGTCTGACATTTCACAAAACATTTCATTGAAAGAACAGGGACAGAAAAAAAAAAAGAGATGTAGAGGCAACATCAGTAAAATATGTCCTAATAATGTGACCTCCCCTCCAAATGATGAGGTAGACTAGATACTAAAAAAAAGTATCACCTAAAAGATTTTAAATCTGAATTTTAAAAAATGCCAAAAAGTATCAAATAACTCTGAGAAATATCATCATATCTACCACATAATTCAGTATAGCAGTACTTTCTCATCTCCAGATCTATCTGTCACTTGAAAACTTCTGGCTATGTAACATATTTTTGAATTTACCTTCTTTACATTTTTTACTGTGGTTTTGGAGGAGACTCAGGAGACAGTATGAATCACTTTCTACCCTCTTGCAATATGCTCTGAAGAGACTGACTACATGGATCTTATCCTGCAACTTCAACACCTTTGACTGGCTATTAGCTGCTTGACATTCTTATTAGCATGTCAGAAGAATGTAGGGAGTGCATCCTGAACAGTTGCCTTTCTTTTTTATGATCTTTGTCATTAAAATGACAAATAAGGAGCATCTATCAAAATAGAATGGTAATTTGCATTTTTTAAAGTGAGAAATGTATTGAGAACAAGGAGACAGTACATAAAATGTCCAACCTAGCTCTTAAAAATGAACAGATGTTTTCTGAGAAATTTGAAAAAATTCATTTTTTGTAGTGCTAATATCAAAAATAATTTTATGGCACAAAGCCATCCCCAAAGTTGACATGTAAGATGGGGACAAGTTCTATCTTGTGGATGTGATTCACATAAATATCTAAGACTGATGTAATTCTATTCTCAGTCAAATTAGTGGTAAAAATCTCAGTCAGAAAAGGATAATACTGAATATTTTTGAAACTTCCATTCAATGTTTTGAATGCACTCTTTCATACACCAGCCTATGTAGCTGCTGTTTATGTGGGCCCAATTATTATCTGACATTAGCCATTAATGGATTTATTCTCTCAATAGACCTGTGAGCATGGAAGCAAGTAATTTTTTCTGCTTTACACAGACACACCAGAACTAAAGAAAGGTATAAAAGTGTCTGCCTTTGAGACTGATGCCCTTATTTACTTACAGAACACGGAAAGCAACTATAATCATTTTTCCCACATTGTCCCAAACATACTTATATCTTGGTGCTTAGGATCAAAGAACACATCAGTTCCTTGCCCTCATATCCTCATTCAGTCTTCGGCTTTGTAGGTGGGTGTGCCAGAAAGGGCCCCTCATCTTCCCAGTTGCAGGGATTATTTTTCTCATATCAACGTTTGTCCAGAAGATACTAAACTAAGAATGCTTATTTATTCCATACACACAAGTTAGACACCCCCTTCACCCTCCCCCAATCTGATTTTTTAAATCAGCTTCAGTAAATAAATTATGGAGAGCCTTGCAATAAGATTAACTTGGGAACAGCTCTTAAAAGAGAATATATCTTTTCCCGCTAACCCTTATCTGGCTGACAATCATAATGGTTTGGGAAGTGAGAAGGTAGGATTACCAATGCTGAAAAGTAGGAAAGTGCCTGTCGCACTAATCTGAAAGTATTTGGATTATTATGTGGATTACTTCTGTAAACTTGTATACACTGAGCTGGCAACAGTACTGCGTATTTATACCCGAGGCAAATGAATAAAATCACAGGCATAAGCAAGCATGCACACTGCTGTAGGAATCACAGGATGAATTGGAGTGAGTTGGAATCAGAGAGGCACCTCTGCACAGCAAAAAAAAAATAGACTCTTAGTTGCCTAACAAGCTGAAACACACCAAACAGATAAATAGGAAAGTACATCTCCAAATTGAAAACTCAAGACAATGAGACAGATCTTCCTCTGTCTTGTGCTGATGTTATTTATTAGGAGGTACTGTTGGACTGAAAAATCTCTGAATCTCACAGCACAGCTGAGGTCTCAACATTTCCCTTTTTGTGCTGGAGATTGTGTGGAAAGTTATCTTTGATCAGGGCTTGAACTGTAGTATTCAGGGAAAAAAAAAAAGGTGGATCAAAATTTCCTTTTATATCCCTTAGAAAAAAGGATGCCTACATCACAAACTATGGATAATGCACATATGATTCTCCTGAAATTATGAGCCTGAACTAGGCTTTGGCCATATGTAAGTCTTTTTTTCCAATTGTCTTTGCTATATTATCAATCAATCTTCATTTCTTACTTTTTCTCACCTCTGTCTTTGATATTCCCATGCTCTATTTCCCACTCCCTTCACCGTTTTCCTCTTACGGGAAGTAATTTTGTATAGCATCTCCAGCCACTCTTTCTTTCTTTCTTTCTTCTGCTGCAAGACAAACTTCTCACTCCCTCTGGAAAGAATTGGCGCATGGGATGCTGCCGTCCCACGGTTGTTCTGCGGTATCTTCCAGTAACCCTCAGTGACTTCCCTGCTTCACCTGTGTGTTTTCAATCTCTTCACAAACACGTTCCCAATCACTCTTATTAATATCCTCCTGTTCCCTACAGTTTTCACAGCTGTTCCCAGGAAGAAACAAAACAAACAAAAAAGGAAAGCAGATTTCCAGACAGTTTTAACTTTACCTCTAGGATTTCCCCAAACTGATAATCTCAGAAAAGATGCTCAAACACGTTTCACCTGCTTTTTGATGTTTACATTGCAGTTCCAAATTTCGTACTGTAGCTTCCCTTTCCTTTCAATGGGAGAAAACAGTTTGAAGGGTGTGATTCATCTGACCCACTTTCTAAGGATGAACAAACTCCCACACCAGAGTGGTCTCTTTCTCTCCGCTGCTATTATAGAGGGTCAAAACAACCAACTCTAACATAGACATCTGCATTATAGACATCTATGCTGTAGGCATCTACACCTAGACAGATGAATGCCAGACTAAACTTGACAAACATGAGCCATTGATCTGTTTAAATGTCCTAAGCAACCACTGGGGCAAATTCTCCTTTGATGTACACGCCTAGCCAAATGCATGACTCCTAGCAAGACAAAATTCATCTTATTTTCAAAGACCAGCATCACATTAAAAAAATCAAAGGCCAAGTTTTACTGAGACACAGTTAGAAACTTGGCATTGTTTTCTTTGGTATTTTAACCTTACTGCTTTGACTCCATCCACACTGAACAGAAACCACGGCAACTGAAGGGAATTGCTATCATGTCATTTACCTGCAGGTTAAGACGATAACATAAGGATGTAAAGCATCGTCAGTAAATCTCTCCTCCATCTGAATTTTAACTGGAGAAGCTCAAATGCTCACAGTGTTCCCAAGTGCAACCTTAGGGTGTTCTTGGGCTGCAGCAGCAAACTCTGGGCCAGCTGTGAGGACTTCCATTGAACACAGCCAGCCCAAATGCATTTGTCTTCATCCATCTCTTCTTTACATTTCAGCTTTGAGTATTTTTCCCTTTCCTGAGAATAGTCTGAAGTTCTAGCAATGTCCTTGGAGAAATACCTTGCCTGAAAGAAACATTTGGTTAAAATTACAGTGGAAAACAAACAATGCTAGCTACTGCCATGTTTCCCCAAAATCCCTCTTCTGCTATTAAGCAAGGGTCTCAGCTCTGCAAAGAAAGGGAAGACTGGGATTTTTGTTGGTTATGTGGGGTATTTTTATTATTATTATTTGAATTTGTTTTATATCTCCAGAAGTAGCCAGTACAGAAAAAGCTATTCTGGGGCACAGTTCCTTTTATCTTGGTGATCAGCTGTGAAGGGAATTCAGAGATAAACATGTATGTTGTAGAGTTAAGTGAGATTAATTCCACTCCTGGTATCCATTTCTCTGCTTTGCCTGCCAACAAGACTGTACTTCCTTTTTCCTTTTCCCTCTGATCACTGTCTTCCAGGTTATCTCCTTGGTACTGAATGACAATGCAGAATTTCTCTGTCAAACTATCTTCACTCATTCACCTGGACAACCACTTCTTTCATGGCTTTAAAACACAACAGTCAATTCATCCAGGACATGAACCAGCTTGATTTCCATGTTTTGCATAATTCAGAGAAGAGTGCTTATTGAAAAGTGGTCTGTTTTTTTAAATAAGTAACTACAATATTCACTAGGGGGAAAAGGCGTGCCTGAAAACATCCAGAAATATTAAAAAAAAAAAAAAAAAAGTGAGAAAGCAACTATTCTTGTCCTAGCAAGTGAAAGCGAAAGTCAGTGTTGGCGATCCTATCTTACAGAAAGAGAAGAGTGCTCATTAAAAATTGAACTGCACAGACAGATTGCTTCTAAACTAGTTCTTAATACTGTGGGGGGACAGAGGAGGTAATGAAGGAGTAATGCAGTCGATGTGTTGTGAACTGAAATACTGTACGTGAAGCTCACCCTGAACCTCCTGAAATCTATAGTAACATGAACACCATCATCACATACCAGAGTGGATGAGTTTCCTATGGGAATTAATGTCTTCAAAAAGTGAAGGTCTCTAATGACTGAGCTGCAGGGTCACTTTTATCTCCTGTTCAGCAGGACTTCACAAGATAAATTGCAGTGCAGCCATGCCTGAACTGGTACAGCATTGCATGGACTAGAAGCAAAATAGCTATTTAAACTCGATGTCAAACCTGAGTTACGAAGCCCTTTTTGGAGGATCAGAGTTGTCTTAACACCACATTAATATGGCTAGACTGCATCCAGGTCTAGGATCACTTGTTACTTGAATATTTAGTTGAAGTGTCTCAGTGTTGAACTCCCAGTCATTCTGGGTTTGGGCTTACCTGGGCAGAACCAAAGCATGTTTTTCTGATTATGGCAGAAGAGATACATCAAGTCAGATTGAGCTCATCTAAATTTCCTAATCTAAAAATTAGATGTTTAATTATGTTTTTTTCTATAACCAATGCAGAAAACAATTTTCATCCTGTTTTCTGGAGATAATAGTCTAGTGACTACAGCAGGAACCTAGATTACTGATTAGATAGGAAACTTGCCCCTTGTTAAGGCTGCAGGGACATGACAGGCCATGTGTAGCTACAGGACATGACATGAGAAACTGCTGGCTGTGACAGGCAGCAGTGTAAGAAGCTGAGAAAAGTTACAGGGATGGGACCTCCGTGAGCAATGGCTGGACTTCACAGGTGGGTAAGGAGGTGTTATATGAGAAGCATCAAATTTCACAGATAATTGGAGGGGATTACTGGGGACCTCTTGGTTCACCCAGACCAGATCTTTTGTCGAAGCATACCAAGAGCCAAACCTACTTCTGTAGTCAAGAGTACCAGAAAGATAAGATGGGATGAGATGGCATGGCATGGCATGGCATGGCATGGGGCAGGACAGGCAGAGTGCTTTCCCTGGACTGACACATACTAAGCATTCTTGTGTCAAAAAAAACCATCATGGGTTGTCTGTCTTTCCCTGGCACAATCAATATACATTATTACATATATAAAGGAGAACAGCTAAGCTGAGAGAACAGATGGATCCATCCTTAAAGATAAACTGTCACTCCATGGTTAGGCTTCTGTCCTGAGAGGCTAAAATACTCCTCTTTCATAAACAGACAGGAGGATTGAGCCCAAATATCCTAACTCAGCCACAAAGTTTATGTATACACCAGTAAACTAAATCCAGGTCCTGCTTTCTAGCCAACTGCATGATATGGTCACTTCCATATCATGAAACCCTCATAGCCTCAAATCACAGTGGCTGCATCTAGCCTGCTTGTTAGGAATAGTTTCAGGCCCACCCCAGCACATGAACTGTGGGTGGGAGTTGTTTAAATAGCACTAATTTTCCCTGAACAAAACTGTACCAGGGACCATAATGAGTTCCGGTGCCTGAATCTAAGCCTTAGTACTGTTTAATTTTCTACAATAGATATAATCAAAGAGATCAGCCATTGTTTTTATTTAAAGAATTTCAACCTGTTACTTAACTTTTAGTTCAGTCCAAAACTGTTTTGGTTTTTGGTTTTTTTTGGCTTAGCCAAATTCCCCTTTGACCTGCAGCCAATTGGAAAACAAAGATTAAAAAAAAAAAAAAAGCCAACTTGGTTTAACCACAGTAATCAGCATGATTTGAAGAAAGCAAGCATGACCAGGGAAGGTAGGAGGGCTTCAGCTGCCTTTTGATTTGTTTTACACCAAGATCATCATACTGCAACCAGTTAGTAACATCATTTTTATAATGCCTCATATTTCATCCTTAATTATTTCTCATTTTCTCTGATCTGACTGAAATAAAACCTGGAACAACTGGCTTCAGCAGGGCAAAGCCTGGTAGGAAGAGTACACTATAAATACAGTCTAGAAAGATATAGCTATTGCCTTTATTTGACAACCTAACTGTTCCCCAAGCACTCATCCACCAGCCTTATAAAAGGAAATGTAGTTACTGAGGTCCAAATTCACCGTTAGCTTAAGTGTGTGCAATTCCACTGAAGTCAACACAATTGTATCCGTTTACTTTCAGGGTGAATTGGGACCCAGACCTTTACTGAAGTAATAAAAGGTCAGTCAAACATACAGGCAAGAGACCAACTTCTCGTTTAAATGAAAGCTGTGGCTTTGCTTAAAGTTCTTGCTATAGATGATAGTATCAGTTAACAAATGAGCTGAACAGGCAGTGAAAGAATAAGCATTGGGGTATATGAGCAAGTTAAAGAAGTTTATGAGCATGTTATGTTAACAGAAGTAAGGTGATAAAATAGTGAGGTTGAATACCTTTAAGATAAGATGCAATATTTGCTCCTAAAAACGAGTCTAATACAAATCAGTCTCTCATACAGTTATGTATAATTCCCTCTGAAGACATTAGGTTTTCTTAGTAGAACTGAAAGCCTAAATTGACTTATGAAAATAAAACAATTTGTCTTGCAGTCACTCCATTGTGTTTGGGAAGCTCACACAGTATCTACAGCTTTGCCTCACCCATCCCATCTAAGGTAGCAAGAATTGTAGTACACAGATAGAGAAAATGATGAGTCCCACTAGCTGGATATAACTTGTTCTCATGGTTACACAGTCTCATTTACTCATATTATTATACTCTTTAGGAGCACAACAGGACATCAGCTAGGCTTCACATTGGCTAAGTTGAATGTATAGTTAGGAAACTAGTTTAAACAGCTAGATTTAAACCTAGGCTCTCTATAGTCTGGAGACTGTATAATTAGTAAAAGCGATTACCACCCTGATAGCAATTCTCCACAGCAAAGACATTTGTGTGTTGCCTGTAGCACAAATGGAAGAAGACATGCATGCAGGAGGACTTTGGAGGGCAATACAGGAGGTGACCCACAGAGTGAAAAGCAAGCCACCAATGACCAATAACAATAATGATAAATACATTACAAAGCAAGTTTACAGCAGTGAACCTACAACAATGTTATTTGGTATCTTACCCACGTTTCTGGATCTCAGCCTAAGACACCAGAAGGTGCTACATGAAACAAATGCGAATCGTGTAACAAAAGAAAGCAACAAGGACACAAACAAAACTGCAATGATAATGGAACTCAGAATTTACCTAACTGATTTTTACTTAACAATAAAAAATGTTGTGTCAAGGGTGAATAAAGTGGATTGAATTCTTCCAAAAGTTAGATGGTTGGAGATTCTAGTTTACAATGGGTAGTAAGCCTACTAATCCCAGTTACCATGACCATATAAGAGTAACGATGACAGCAGACACACATCATTTTGAGAACATCTCAGTGTCCTTTACAAGATGGCTTTCCTCTTTGCAGATAAGGCACTTTCAGTTAGCAGAACTGAGACAGAAGTGATGGATCCATGGCCTCCCTGCATGGGGAAGAAATCTGTTCTTCAGTGTCTCAGGTTAGTGCTTCAGCCGTTAGACCATATAACTTATTTATTCCCAACTATTTCTATTAACTCTGTGTTCTTGATACAGAGTTATGTTGGTACGCAGAGTTAAATATCAGTGTTTCATGGTTTAGGCTGTTGGCTTTATCTTTTATCTTCTTAAACAAGTACATCAGCATCTATAGTAGTAAATAAAAGGGGACAGGAACAGCTATCTCCCTTGAAGCCAGCTGGCACAGTGTAGCTCGTATCCGTGGCTAAACTCTCTTACATCTAAACAGGTTGCTGCATGCAACCTGTCTGTTGGGAACGGCCCCTGGACGGTGCTATTCTTGACCCAGGCCCAGGCACTCTCCGGAGAAGCACCAACTGGCCTTAGCTGTGAACCAAACAAGCAATTTAACAGTATGGTTGACCTAATTGCAAGATCTGGGCCCATATTCTGGCCTCGATTAGCTTGCTGGTGGCCTTAATTAATTTGCTGCACAAAGACGTAGTTTATGTATTAGACCAGAGAGGAAAGCATTTCAGTGCAGAGCATGAAAATCTTTAATTTTAGCCCTTTAAGGTACAGGCTGCTTCTGAGAGGCAAAGTATTGCTTTTTTATTGTAGCTTTCACTTGCAAAGATTCAGGTGCAATATGTAAAAACAGGCAGAGAAAATAGGGCTGGACAGGACCTCAGGAGTTCATTTAGTCCATCTTCCTCCCTCAGGGCAGGATCTTCTATATCAAACTGTTTATGACATATGTTTGTTTAACCTACTCTTAAAACCTTCCAATGATGGAGATTCCACCACCTCCCCAGGCAGAGCTAGCCTACACTTAGAAAGTTTACCTAATGAATAATCTAAATCTTCCTTGCTGCCGTTTAAGCCCATTGCTTCCCATCCTAGCCCCAGTCGATATGGAGAACAAGTTATTTCCTTCATCTTTGCAGCAACAATTTCCTTAGCTGCAGCCTGTTGTCCCCTCTCACTTATGCTTTCTTTGCTCATAAAATTAATAACAATCCTAAAATAAGAGTATACAATCTTTAATGTATACAATAATTCTACAGACATTATATTAAACAGGCTATTTGTAAATGTAAAAATTGCATGCGTACAATTTTGCAGCTGTGTGCTTGTTTTAAATGCATTATTTTTTATTTTCATTTGGGAGAGGGATTGTTTGAGTCATGAGGGGTGCTTTTAAAATATTCAGGTCAACCTGTGTTTTCCCCCGACCCTCAAAGGGTTAAGTCCCTGGCTGATGATTCCCTTTGCAAGTCAGATCCTTCATTACAAGTAGAATCCCTACAAGAGGACATATTTCATTTTTTAACTGGAGCATATCTAATGATCTGGGGGAAAGCCCTGTCTCGTAACATTTGATCTAGCCTCAGACAAGAAGAGCAAGGTGGCATCAGCCTCTTCCTATTTAGTCATGAGCCAAGGAACTGCACCAGTATACAAGTGACATGCAGAACACATGCATCAAAGTAGCAGCTCAATCTGTACTGCAAATAACACTCTTTCATGTCTCAGCATGGTTGCTGGCCCTGAGCTGTAGTTCCAGTAATTGACATAGTTGCCCAATGCTAGAAAACAAACTCGGAAACTATTCTCATTAGACGTCCCCCTGGTTTGCTGCTCCGTTATTGTAAAACCCAAACACTGAGCTTCCTACCAGCGTGGCTCTGTTTTTAATTAGTTCTGATGGCACTGGGCGACGCGCCAAGGAAAAAAAATGAACTTCCTGTGATTGAGGCTTGTTGCTCAGTATGTTGCTTCCTCCACACAGAGATTGTTTTCACAACATTTTCTGAAAAGGAGCTACTGACAGAAATAATATAAGTTTTTACTGCTTTTGATTTTTTTTATTCTGCCTTCTATGCTTATAAAAGGCAGCTCTAAGTCAAGGATCCTTAAAGTTACTGTGTCATTATTTTGCCTTTGTGTGACTTGGCTGATTAAAGACATCCTAGCAGATTAATTTTTTAATAGAATAAGCACAGGCTCCTATTAAAAAATTTAAGACCAAGGACTTTTTAGTGTTTTAAATAAATTAATTTGGATATGTTCAGGTGTGGGGTGGGGAGGGACTTGAGGCTTATATTCAACAGCTAAAGTTGTCACAGTGTGAGTAGGGGTGAGTGAAATGGCAGACGAATGTGATTCAAAAGCAGAATGTGTTTGCATGTGGGGATGTGATGAGGTATTCACTGTCTTAGCAGTCTCCTTCATCTCTTCTTATGAGGTTTCTCAAGTTAATTTCTTATGAAGCAAGGCTCAGACATGAACATTTTGTTCCAGTGTCTAGTTGGGATTCTAGACCCCGACACCTACATTTAGGTGCCTCAGAACTTCAAGTCTGCCTTTGCGCTGTCTCTGATTTGAGTCAGAGCCAATGAAGATCCAGTTGATACCATCAGTGGAGTTCAGAGAGTAGCTGACCTGCCCAAACGCAGGTAGGTATTTCTAGTGGGAGCTGAACTGCTTTCCAGTCTCCATTGACTTGTCTGGACAGGATCTCCCTTAATTATAATGACAACCAGAGCAGATGAACAGATCTAAATATTAGATTCCTAACTACAAACCTACATAATAGTAGGCATCTGCCTTCAGGTGTGTTGAACTGCTCTCTAGACTCCCATTGACAACACTGATGAAGAGCTTGATTTAGCCACCCACATGCAGGTATCCAGTGCTATCCAAGATGCCTCTAGGTCCCATCTGACATCCAGCTGGCTCTCTAGAAGGGCATGGGTCTCCTGTAAGTCTAGTGTTACATCTGTGAATCCCATATGGATGTCTCACAGGCCCTTGGTTGTCTCAGGTGGCACCAAAAAACTATGTCGAGTCAAACTGAATTGAGCTCTTGATTTTTCTTGACAACAAAGAGAACTTAGGCACCAAGTGCACATACAAATTCCCACACTGCAATCATCAAAATTAGGTAACTGAACGAGGGGATGAATCTCCCCTGCCATATGACTTTGCCTGGATGGATGCTACTCTCTTTGATACATGGGTAGGTCTCTTACGGCTAACTCTGTGCTTTATAAATTTCATTGTAAAAGGTGGTTTGGGAGAAAAGGGATAAACTCAACCTGAAAGCTTGTTAACCTGGTTTGTACAGTTGAAGGCAAGCTGTGACAGCCTGCTTGCTATTGCTCAACTACTTTGTGGCCGTCTCATTTCTGCAGGTATATGTAGAGATAAAAGAAAAGATCCATCTAATTTAATTATAATGTCAGTCAAGCCAAAGGAAAAACAGAAACACTGGTTTCCTTTGTCATTGTGTTTCTGGAATTACTTGTTTTGCTTTTTAAAATACGAGTGTGAGGTGCATCAAGGCATATAATGAATATGCATCACTCTGACGGCATTCAAGAGCACAAGATGGCAGATTTAAGAAATGACCAGCTACTGCAATGGTTATAAAATGCAGACTGTGCAAATAATTGGACATTAACAACAGGGCACTAAACAGGGTAGTTGACCATAAGACTGTTCTTTAGTACTGCCTTTTTTTTTTTTTTTTTTGTTAGGAGACACAGTGTCTTTGAAATACATCTGTAAATAAAGAATATTATCACCACTTCAAGTAGATTGTCCTCTCTGTTAAAAAATATTGAGGCAGGTAGAAAATAGTAGAAAAATCCACTGACAACTATTAAATAGAAAGACTCAAAGGTTCCTGAGCCATAGACCACCAGAAGCTAGAAGAACTACCTAGGAGATATTGCCATGTACTTGCCATATTATACAATTCCTTAGGCACCCTTTGTTAAGCGCAGTCAGACACAGGATACTGGACTCAGCAGACCCATTTTGCATTCAATCTATACTGAACTGACCTTTTCCTCATATTCTTTGGGGATCTTTCCACACCTGATTTTAAGTAGTGGCAGCTACGGCAAAGGCAAGTGATGTTTCTCTGCTGCCTTTGGTTGTCCTCGCAAGACTGCCAGTCAGGATGCCATCGAAGACTGAAGTCCTCCTTCATCTACAGAGCACTGCTTTTGGATTCTGAAGAACCTTATGAAGACAGAGAGATTTGAGAGAGATTTCTATGAGCAGATCTTTATGTACTTCAATATTTCAGGGCCTACAAGCACCAATACAATCAGTAAGGATAAAAAAAATAACATTTTAAGGCATATATTGGCTGGAAATGAGGAAAGGGGAAAGAAACAGAGCACCCTTGCTCTCAGGGGAAAAAAAAATGTTCTTTTGATTGTACAGAACCAAACGTTTCAAGTAGTTTCCAATCTTAGGATCTGTTATACCTTTGGCGACCACTCTGTTGTGTTTATTTATGCCCCACATACCTGAGCAAACAGGTTCCACTGATTGCTTATGTATTTTTACCCAGTTTGGTGCCTGTGCTGGACAAGGTAAGAAGAGAAGTGTACAAAATGCTTCCATAGTCCCTTTCACCATGACAGGGGCTGCAGAAGCACTTGTTTCTTCCATTACCTAACTCCAAAGCCCTGTTCATTGATCTGGTTAATGCTAGACATGAAGTGATTTGGATGGGTCTGTGCTATCTCTTACGCTCTCAATCAGACTTGTACCTCATTGCTCTGTTTTGCCCAAAGCACAGCCTTTGGACCCTGCATGCCCCCACTCACCAGTATGCTAGCACCTTACGTGTGCAGTAGACCAGCTTTTTTACTGCTCCAAAGGCAACCCTGTACGTTGGGGACAAGAACAGATCAAAGCCAGCAGTGCTCTGAGGGTCAGGGGCCGCTTTTTCAGAAAATTGCCTAATTTGGTCCAAGATGCTCTTTCCTGAGAATACAACAAAAAGCTGATTCCTGCAGGCTGTTCTGATGGAGTTGGACTACAGCACACTAGTAAAATAAAATGCAATTAAGCCAGTTGTCTAACCCTGTGGCCAACCGGTATGGTCTAGTCGTGTCAATACTATTAAATCCTTTTGATCTTCAGAAAAGGGCGGCTGAACCGAGTCTAGCTTTTCTGGATCATTCCCTGGCCCTGCTGTCTTCTGAGCCATATCCAGGACTTCCTGGGAAAGCACTGCTTGGCACAGCAGAGACCATTTTTACGCTGCAACTATAGAGATAACTCCATTGCAGGGCCTGAGAATGTTCTTTGGCACTCTTTAATTTACTAGGATAGAAGCAACCTAAGGGACTAGATTTGTTTAACATAGGTCACGAAACAGCTCTTCAGTGCCCCTCCAGGGAGATAAGAATCATGGACCAGATACCTTGTAAATGCTGTTTAAAACTGAGATCCCGGCCAATAAAATGTTTTAATTACTTTCATTAAGACAGGAGGTTAATTCCATTTTCTCAGTCAGTTTTGTGTCCAAATTGTTCTGGTTATTTTTCTTCCTTCTTAAATAGCCATGCAAGTTTGATTTAAAACATGCTTTCCTAACTTTCTGTCTTGGGAGAGTAGCTGGGGAAAGGGATTGGGTATCCCAATTGCCTGTGATTTCACATGAATAGAAGTCAAAGACAATCACAGTTTTTAAAGTTGACTTCTTGAACTCTGAAGCACACTTACAGCATCGGTTGGAGAATTCCACCTACCATCCTCATATAAAAGCATGAGCTCAACTCCCAACCACTCTTCTGGAGGAAAGTTTGAGAATACAGGACCACAGAATCAAAGAATTGTTGAGATTGGAAGGTACCTCTGGACATCATCTTATCCCATCTCCCTGTTCAAGCAGTCACCTATGGCAGGTTACATATTAACAAGAACATACAAAAACTAGATGGCTCTGGTTGGGAACAGTAATGGGACACATTGCTGTTTCATATCCAAGCCAAGGCTTTTAGAGCAGAAGTCATGAGTTTCACAGGGTGATTAAGTTGCTTTTGGACGAAACACCAGTATGTGGGCTTGTATTGGCACAGGTACCAAGATGTAACTAAAATAGATGCAAGGCAGCTGGTCTTTTCACAGTTTCATGCATTTATGGACAAAAATAAGGAATCTCAGTGGGGCTGGGAAATATAACATAAGTCCTACCTGGAAAAGCAAATGCAAAAGCTGCTTGGTCCTGTGTGTGGGCAACTGAACCCAAAGAATCACAAAATGGCTGAGGTTGGAAGGGATGTCTCAGGTTCATCTAGTCCAACCCCCTTGCACAGAGCACAGTCATTTTTAACAGGTTGCTCAGGGCCACATCCAGTCAGCTTCTGAGAAGAGTCTGGTTCTGTCTTGTTTACTCTCCCCGTTATCTATTTATATACATGAATAAGATCACCCATGAGCCTCCTTTTCTCCAACCTGAATAATCCCAGCTTGCTCAGCCTCTCCCAGCATGTCATACGCTCCGATCCCCTGATCGTCTTTGTGGTCATTTGCTGGACTTACTCCAGTATGTCTACATCTATCTTGCACTGGTGAGACCAGAACTGGGTACAGCACTACAAATGGGTCTCACCAAGTCTGACCTTCTGGCAAGGGTCTTCCTAATGCCACCCAGGATGCTGCTGGTCACCTTTGCTGTGAGGGCACATTTTTGGCTCATGTTCCAATTCTTGTCCACCAGGACCCTCTCTGCAAAGCTGTTTTCCAGACAGTCACTCCTCAGCCTGTACTGGTTCATGGAGTTATTCTTCCTCAAGTGCTGGGTTTGTCATTCCTTCTGTTGAACTTCAAGAGGTTCCTTTCAGCTCATTTCTCCAGCCTGTTGAAGTCCCTCTGAATCACAGCACGCTCACCTGGTGTACCAGCCACTCCTCCCAGTTTCATATCATCTGCAAATATGCTAAGGGTGCACTCTGCTCCATCATCCAGATCATTAATGATGAGGTTAAACAGTATTGGCCCCCGTATTGACCCCTGAGCACACCTCTAGGTACCAACCTCTAGCTGGACTTTGTGACACTGATCACAAGCCTCTGAGCATGGCAGTGCAATCAGTTTTCAGTCCACCTCACTGTCCATTTATCTACTCCATGCTTAATCAACTTGTCTATGAGAATACTCTCCAGCTGTTCACCAGACTATTTCCTCTGTTTGAGACATTAAACAGAAGTTTGAGTTTATATCTTATTATGTCCCATGCCTATGTCTTGAGCTTGGTCTAAACCTGAGATCCAGGCAGTGGTGGGATGGGAGACACCAAGGTCCTGCTGTGCAGAACTTACCCTTGAGCCTGGTTTTCTCCCCCAGTATACCCCTGGCCATTACCATTACTTTATGTTGTGAAATGGTACCTGGCTTCGACCTAAAACGTCACTCCATTCAGGAATTAGCCATATTGGTATTTCTTTGCAGTATTTTTTGAAGAAAAGGACGCTTCTTAACAAAAGCAATCCAACCTCAAAACATTGATGATTTTCTGATTAAAAGCTTGTGCCTTTCTTTTGTTCTTTTCCCTTTCTTTACTCAACCCTTGGCTCCTTTACCTACAAGAATTTCATGGAAAGGTCCTTTCAAATCACCCTTTTTCTGTCCTAGTTCTTCAAGGACTTTGCTGAAAGATCTTGTCTTCCTGATGGTATTTAGGTGCTTAACCCCAAAAAGCATGTAATTCTCTCATCCTCCTTTACAAATCTCAATTTTCAAATGGCTTTATACATCAGGTAACAGGAGCTATACAGGTTGGCTTAATTAAGAAGCCCCCCCCGACTGAACAGGGTATCAGAGTCTAGTCCTTAAAACCTGTGCATTTCTATTTAGTTTACACATTTGAAGATGGGGTAGGTCACAATCTTCAGTGCTGAAATTCCAAAGCAGGCACTGGAGTTACACAAGGGATTAATTTGATTCTGTATTTAGATTAACAGTACTCACATAAATACTGAATTAGAGCTGATGTCAATCTTTTATGCTAATTGCTAGTTAGACCCTGTACAAAGACACGCTTTGCTTGGACCACTTTTGTAAGATTGCTATCTATCTACTGTGGAGAGATTTACGCATTTGCTTTCCATTAGCATTAATAGGAGCTGTCCACATAAATCACTCATCGCCAGTAAGAAAAGATAAAGTCCTACTAAGTTCAGAGAAAACATGCTTTCCCAATTGAAAAATCTATTAATAATAAAAAACCTACAATGTAAACAACTGACATCTGAACTGTAGAGTAATACTGTGATATGAAATAAAGTGGTCCATGAAGTGATTGCTTCAAGGGGAAGCAATGCTTGGCTATTTCCAAACCTTTTTTAAAAACTCATATAACTCCTCTGGTATTGGTAAAAACATAAATAAAGCAAACAGCTGCAGAGGAAGGAGGAGGAGCAGGAGCATAGTAATTTCAATTGTTATTTTTATTGTCCGTCATTTTTTTCTGCAAGATAGTGACAGATCCAATAAAATACCTTGTTACACATGCAGAGAGGACAAAGATTGCTAGATATAATACAAAAACCTGCTCTTAGCTAATCCAGATAACTGGGCATTAGATCATTTAAGCTAAGAAGTTAAAGGTGTCCAGATGCAATGCTTGCTGCTTTGCTCCTTGTTGCTGTTCTTTATGAAATTGATGTAATTTATCTCACTAGGCCAGGAAAACACATAGATCATTGGCCAGGACTCCCTGGTACTTGGCATTGGGCCATCCCTTATTACGATCTGTGTAACTGTGCGATAGGATAATATATAAAAAATAAAAGCAAAAATTGTTTTTCCCTTTCTGGTGATGTAAATCTGGATTGATTCTACTGAGGTTACAATAAAGTAACAGTGAATAATCGAAAGAACCAAGTTTCATCCATCATAATGCCATCATTTAATCCTCTATGTAGCACTGAGTACTGTTTTGTAAAGGAATGTCATAAACGGGTTGCCAAAAGCCTTATCTGTGTTTCAACATACATACAAACATCTATTGTTTTGTGTTTCCTCTGACAGTTAGGACAAAATTGAGCATTAATCAGAAGTCATTGGTACAGCACTGTGCCATTAAAAGTCACCTATTAGAAAGCAAACTTGATGCAATGTTACATTTTGCAGTTAATGCCTAATCACTTGACACTAATGAAACTAGCAAAGTGAACACGGAGTGCATGTGTGGTGCGTGAGAGAGGGCAGTACTTTCTCTTCAGAAGACACCATTTTGTATGAATTAAAATGTCTCATGGAAATATATCTGTTTAAAAATATATTTTTTGAGTTTCACAGTTGAATGTCTAACAAAATTATTTTGTTTTTTTCTAATTCATTTCTTACAAGGAACACATAGGTTTGGCTTTCTGACGCCACAGTGTTCTGTGCAATTGAGCATATTTTATTTAATTTCAAAACATCCCAGATAAGCTCCTGCCATGACCCCAAGAGCCTGTGGTAGAGCCTGAATATCTCCTTAGGAAAGACAAACAGCCTTAAAGACATAAAATCTGCAGAATCTACCACTTCCCCTGGAAAATTATCCTGATGGATCCGGTGAGCTCTTGGCTAAAAATCTGAGGTTTCAATTTATCCAGCCACAAGATGAATGGATCTTATGCCTCCGTCTCTTTGTTACACTAAAGAGTCTTCCAGTGTGGCATGTAACCTCCCTGGATAGGTAACTCTGGTTGTGCTGATACAGTTCACGAACTGATATACCTCATTTGGGGTTTGGCCAAGGTTTTACCACTGGCCTTGGTTATTAGGTGGAGAGGAACAATTCCTCTCTCTTAAGGAACACTGTGGCAGCCAAAGGTTAGATTGATTTTGGCTGCCACAGAGCGACATCCTTCCAGTTTATCAAAGGTCTGATAAGCTTGGATTCACACTCAATACTCAGTCCAAACATCCATTGAATTTTTGGAGGAAGTTGGTTGGAAAGAAACAACCGTAAGTGATGGTGATAACTTAGAAAAACTTTGACACCTGCATGAATGGATGGGCAGGGGAGGAGTGAAGTGTTGCACTTGGCAGGGAAATGGGGGGGGGGGGGGAGAAAACTAGTAAAATGCTTAGATGTTGTGGCTTGAAACATTATACTCTGAATAAGCTGCTGAATTGTATTCATTATCTTTTTAGGGTTCTCTGAGATCCTCACAGAAGAAGTATCACTTGTTTCTTATCTGTTCAGGACCTATCACAAGGAAATAAAGATAGACAGGCAAACAGACCAGTAGATAGTAAAAACATCTTCGTGGTCTCATTTATAACACTGTACCATAATGGGATTTATAGCACAGTGACAGTGTGCAGAGCCCTACATGTAATTTACACAGCTAAAAAAAAAAAAAAAAAGATAAAGAAGCTGTGGTGTAAATGCAAAGAACTTGAAACTATTCCTCATCTATGCAGAAGTATATGAATGTGTTTCTGGTGATAAGATTTTAATTAGGAAGTTTTATTTGTTACAGACATTGGTCACTCTGGGGATGCACAAAAGGATCCAGCAGAACAAAAATAATAAAAATAATGATTAGGATGAACCTTTTGAAAAAGAAGAGGCTGACAGTGAAAAAGAAAACATTGTTCCAGTGAGCACTAAGAATAGCAATAGGCAGAACCTTCAGAAAAAGTGTAATGTTGATATTTTACATCTAAACACTTTCAACAGACAACATGGAGACCCTCCATAAAAAATAAACAAAATCCTCCAAAAAATGCAGTGACTGCAGAGATACATACGTGTAGGCAGACAGATGTGGTGAAAGAAGAGATACTGTGATAGAAGAAGAAAATCAAAAAAGAACGGAAATGGCTGATTCTTTCTTTGTGACATATTTTCTCTCTCATCCTTGCATATTTGCATTAAAGTGATTGTGAATAATGTACATTTGACCAGTGCTGTCTGCGGAACTAATGCCTATTAAAGTGATGGGAAGTAGCATATGTTGTGCCTTGGGCAGAGAAAGTCCAATCACCCCCACTGTGTGCAAGTCTCCAACTAAAATGCAGGACAGCCTGGGTTTTATCCTAAATGAACCCAGCAGGGAGAAACAGGACATAGTCCCTCATTCCACATTTAAGCTTCTAAACTAAGGTTTAAAGAGTTAGATTCAGAAAAAGGGAACTGTAACATCCATCATTTAATTTACGCGTAGTGCTAATGTTACTTTATCTTTTACTGGTGCTATCAATACAAAGGAAAGCAGTAAGGCAGGGGAAGTGGACATGTATTCAGTTGTTTCAAGAACTGAGATGCATTTGCTTTATTGGTACCAAAGGAAAGAAAAAAGGAAGGAAAAAAAAGGGGGGGGAGAAAGAAAAGAAAAAGAGAAAAAAGCCTCCACTGCTCTGCTCCTGTTATTCTTTCACATTTTCTGCCAGTGCACGATTTTGTCAGTAATTGCAAAATGGTTTGAGTTTGTTTGGTTTCACTTTTATGTTCCTGCACTGTACTAGAAATGTTCTGCTATTTGAACAGTTTGTAAAGCTTTTTGAGTCATATTACATAATATTTCCAACGACCTCCAGCATCAAGTTCAGATCTAAAGCAGTCTTTCTTCTACCTGTGTGAACTTGATAGCTGGGGAAAAAAAAAGGCAATTACAGAACTGTACAAGAATAACAAATTCAGCTGAACTAAGGAAATAAAATTTGCCGAATTGTCATGTTTAGATCTGTAACAATGAATTTTGCTTCATTACATTCAGCATTACAAAAAGGAGAGGGGGCAGGGGGTGGAAGGGAAAGAAGGCAAAGCCTTTTTTTTTTTTTTTAATATAGTATTCATAGGAGAAATTTATTTTCATTTCCAGTGAAATAAATCTGTCTTAAATACAACTGTATCTCTTAGTGATGTGGAAAAACATTTGCTGCCAATGTAAATCAGGAGCAACTGCACTGAAATGAATAGATTGGCATGGGATTCCAATTACAGTGGTGCAAGTTCTGAATATCCCACGGACAAGTTCTGAATATCCCGCAGACTTGAGATTAATGCACAGAAGGGAGATAGAAATTTCTTTTTTCAGCATAAAGGTAAAGTGAATAGTTAATTTAATTTGTAATCTTGATAGCAGATTATTATCATGCCTTAAACATTAATTATTGCTGGGTTAGAGTTTTGGAGTTGATGCTTTCAATTGTCTCTTGATAGAGTTTAAACTAAAAGTTCTGACACCAGCTAGAGTCAAACCCTGTATTAGAGCTATCACTGAAATTCAGATCCAGATTCATAGTCTGAAATTCAATTACATCCCAGCTCCAAAATCCAAAGTGAGATGCTCATTTCTGCTTCTACTCAGTTAGTGACTGTAGATAGGAAATATCCTCAGTTTATTGCTGATGCTGTTTAACTTTAAAAGGTAGTGGGTAAACAGGAAAAAAAAAAGAGAGAATGTATTGCTGAGATAATTACAAGAAGAGGCTATTCCCATTAACAGAGCTTAAATTATATGATTAGACTTCCATTATTTTCCTCACTGTTGCCTAGGAAATCTAGACTGGCTTTGGAGGAATTATTTTAGCTTTTATTTCCTCCTTTTTCGTATCTTCCCTGAACAATTCCTTAACAGCAACAATAATAAAAGCCCTCTTAAATACTCAGAGACCCCAGCTGGATTCCACCACAGTAAGCATCCTACATCCACACACTGTGGCTCACCATTTCTTTGAGCCACCCTAAGAACGTACAGCCACAAAAATTGGCAGTCTCACCCAAGGCCATGTTGCTCTGCTCCTTCCCTTGCTGTTATCATTTGGGACTATGGAACCTGACAGTGAGCTGGATCCCCAAACTGATTTTGCTAAAGAGGGAGATTAAAGTTCCGGCAAATCATTTAGATGACTGCTTAATGCAGAAAAAAAAAAAAAAAAAAAAAAAAAGGGCAAACAAACAAACAAAAAAACCACAACAACAAAAAAAAAACAACATGAAAGAGAGGAGGAAGATGTGTGGGTCCAGGTGGAGGTCATCATGCCACAGTCCAGTGGACCAGTTTCACCAGTTAAGAGCAACTTTGAGATCACAGCTCTAACAAACAAACATCTTATTCAAACATCTGCCAGACTGAACAGATCAAGAAAAGGTGCTGGTTTCCCCTTGCAAGGAACTGAAGCTGCCCCCAGCTGCACCCCATCCTGCTCCAGAGGTGGGATTCAGTTCAAGAAAAAGACACTCCATTTTGATGTCTACATACAGGTGTGTAAACAGGCAGGAGGTGTTTCTGCTCCCATGGTCACTACAGATATAACCAAAACAGTCAGTAGAGTCATGCCAGGATCATTTTGCCAACTAGCACAGTTTGGTCATCTGCATGATTTAAACTCTCCTAGCCTCCAAAATGAGATTGGCAGATCCAGACTCCCTATTGGGAAAATTCTTTGGTCTGTGCTAATGTACCTGAGCCTAGAAGACTTTGCGAGAGTATCATCTTGACCTCAGCCAAACCCATGCTACAGCCCTGGGCCCTGGCATTATTTTATTTCCTAGAACAGATGTTGTTTAGATGTCTACCTTAAGAGGAGGTGAATTGCTCTCCAAGCTCCATTGACTGTATTAACTAAGAGTTTGATTCAAGTACTCAGCCACGGGTGTCTAGTACCACTTGTGATAATGTAGGATATTCCATCAAAAGAGTTCAAGTCTCTTGTATGTCCTGTGTCATATCTGATAACCTGACTTAGATGTCTTTCATACTTAGTAGTGTCCAGCACCCCAACAGCACTATGGACCCAGGTGACTCAATCAGACCTGTCTGGGGATTTTAGCCATCTAGAAACCTAAATTTAGGTATATTAATCAGAATGGGAATCCTGTGCTAGAATTCCTGAGCTCACCACTGCCTCCACCACCTCAAGAAGATGAGGGTGAAGACGTTACCCCCACAGGTCCCTCAGTCAGGCATCGTTAATATTGTAGTCACTGAGTTTAAGAGAGAGCTGGTTTCTGACGATACACTAGCTGCAATCATCAGACACCAGCTCCTGATGCAGCTGGTGAGAGTAAACTTGAAATTAAGGCTTTGCTGGAGTGAGCAATTCAACACTGTAAAAATTTCTCTCCTTTCACTACATTGTGAGTAGGGCCTGACCCTTCAGAGTTACTAACAGCCTGAATCAACCCATCATTATCTTAAATTTAAATGTTGTTGTAGTCAGCTTAGAGACCCACAAGAGGCCATTTGAATATGTCCATGTCTCTTGCTTTCCCCTTGCTTATTCTCACAGAAAACAATATCTAACCATGTTCGCATTCATCTTGTACAGACCGCAGTCTCTAAAATTAGTAGAGATCAAAGTCCAGAACCAAAGGCACATGAAATCTAAATAATACTAAGCATCAACTTTGTTCCCCCTTAGACGACAGCCATCCTTCCCCTACAGCAGTGGCTGCTCAAGTTGGACACAGACTGTGGCTGCTTCAAACCCACAAGACACTGTCGGTCTCAATGTATTTTAAAAACAAACTCGATTTAGGTAATTCAAGACTTGCAGTAAGGAGTCTTGTCCTCAATGCTAAAAGCCAAGAGGGAATAGATTTCAAGGGGCCTGAGTGGTGCTAACAAAAGGACAATTGTCCCTCACAAAGTTCCATCAGTTCCTACTGACCCGTTCCATGCCTATCTCTGAGTTTAGCCTTGATGGTTTAAGTGGCCTCATTCCCTAGTTTATTTTGACTGTCTCTTTGCAGTCTCTGTTTTTCTATACTTACCCATTATTAGTTCACTCCTCATAATTACTGCCTCACTTTGGATGGTATGTTTTAACTACTCCCCTGAGACCAGAGTTCAAGCATGAAATAGTCTCTGTGCACCCTTTTTGGTGCACATCTTCCTCAAATGTTTTTTTCCAAGTTCTGAGATGTGCTCACTGCTATTTTTGTCATGCTTCCGTCATGTTTATGTCTTTCCCTCACTTGGCAGTCTTTATTGTTCTCAGTTAAGAAACTGGGAGGGGACGAAAAAGAGGAGGATAGGTGTGAATTACAATCTTAAACGAAGAGATGTTTAAGGCAGTAAGAAAACCTTAGTTATCCAGTCTGACTTTACATATGCATCTGAAGGTTATGTGGCTAACATAACCGTTTACGATAGCCTTCCCCAGACCTCTCAAGCAACGTAATGATGACGACAAAATGATTAAACCAAGATGAAGAGTTGCGAACCAAAGCCAGCTCAAAATTTCAAATCCAAATTCAACCCTAAGGAAAATAAAGTTTTGAAACACCAAATCTACAGGTTTGGCAAAGGCATACCAAAATTGGAGAGAACCTCAGAGCTGTGTTAAGTGATTAAATTCTTGCCCTTTTTGCAGTCAATGAGACTTTCGCCACTAACTTCAATTGTGCCACAATTTCTTTCCTGGTACTGTTTGTACTTGCACTGATATGGTTTTGGAGAAAGGTATCTATTCTGTGATAAACTAAGAGTTGACAGAGCTCATGGCTTGGCTTTACACTAGAAGGAAATTCTGTGCAGTGGTAGCTCTTTTACCCCATGGGAATATTGTACCTCACTGTTAAAAAGCTTTATAACAACATGTAGGAGATAGTATGAATAGTCTCAGTGATGCTACTAGGTCAGTCAAAAAATAACTAACTCTTTCAAAGATGGCTGGACAGTACCACGTATCTGTACATCTTGCTCACTTTTTTGGTCTTTTTTTTTATTGCTAATTTCAAAATACATCTATTTGTCCTATGAGTGGATATGTTTGGCAAAGAAATTACAAGCAGCTACCGCCGAGCACAGCTGTTCATTGTCATCATTGATAGCAACAAATATAATCAGTCCAAAGCAAGATCACCCCTCTAAGGGGAAAGTATATTTAGCTATCATTCAAAATCCTCAGCCTGATATCCTTGATAGTTCAGTAACTCACTGTTTTGCCAGTGGGGCTGATAGAAGTTTCTTTGTTGTGATGGATGCATTTGCCATTACTCACCATACCGGTTGTCCCCTCCCCTCCAGCTGTTTTACTGTGGTACAATATCCAAAACCCATGAATCTTGCAGTATCCTAGCAGCCCGGTCTGTAACATTCCAGCTTGACAAAATTAGAGCTAATAATTCAAACAAGTTAAAACATCAAATGGGAAAGAGTCAAAGGAGACTTTTCATTAGAGGCTATTGACTATTGGGAAACCTGGGAGATAAATGGTGATCCAGTAATCATCCTTGTCAAATCAGAAAGTGTCAATGTATTGATTGCATCATTATACTTGAATTAATTACAGTTGTATATCTCTAGATATTTAACTTATAGCTTGATATTAGGACTTGGTTTTCTTGCCAAAAAGATGAAGTTTTGTTTCAAGGCCCTCAGAAGTTTGTTTTGTTTGGGGTTTTTTTCCAATACGAATTGCATGTTTTGCAAAAGGATGCTGACCTGGAAAATTAATCTCTGCTTATCCATGCAAACAGATACAACATCTCTGCAAATTTCCAGTCTGCCAGCTCCTTCTGAGATATTTCTGTGAACCATAGCTAGAAGAAAAAGGGGTTTACATCTATTTCACTGGAGTCAGAATGACAATATATTCCACAACATGATGGAGTCTAATGACTGCATTTGTGATGTGCTTGTTGCTAAGCAAGGAACTGAACTGGGAAAGCGAATTTAGTCCATGTGATCCAGCAGGTGGTCACAGCTTTATAGAAAAATTAATTTCAATGATCTCAAAATCAAGCACCAACCTCCTCATAACATATATATACACAGTAATTACAAGAGCAAGCTGCCTTTCTAGTTTTAGCTCACTGCCTAAGATCATTGTGCCTGAACTTCTCTCACCTAAAGCCAACAGTAATAGGAAAACTAATATTGCACTGCATTAAATGTAACATTTCAGAACTACATGTGCGATGGAGGGTTTGGGAGTTGTTGCCACCATTGGTTTAGTGACTGTTATTTTTATTTACTTGGTTAGTGTTGTTATATTTGATAGAGATGATGTCTGATCCTTGTATCATCTCACCACCAATTTATTTCCAAGTGTCCACTTAAACATATATGGAAATACTGGCACAGGAGGATTAGGCATCTTTCCTACATTCTTTGAGGAACATAACTGCAGATGCAACCAGCTTGGGTGTCTGAATAGACAGGGCAGCATCTTATTCAATAAGCTGGTTTCTCTTTCTGTGATGTTATGACATCACTTATGTATCTTATTTAAAGCTAAAGTATTTTCTACTTTTATCTTTGAAGGTGTCCTCATAATTAATCTGGAGTAAATAGGATGAAATCTAATATTGGATCATATCTGGTGGTACATCAGAGCAATCATTCAGAAGTCCAATACTGTTAGCCTTCTCAGACTAATTTGTCTTTGTTTCAATGATATAAAAAAGCACATGGAGAAAACAAAAATACATAATTCTCTAATGTTGAAAGGTGTAGGCCTTTTAAAGGTGCAGATAATTTTAACTGGTTTTACACAAGGGACACAATTAACACATGTTTAGGTCTTTTCGTATGGTTTCGGGGGCGGGGGGGAGGGTTGAGGCAAAATTGTTTTCAGTGTTTGATTTCAGGTCCACAATGAAACACAAACAGATCAAGAGAATGCACATTTTTAATTGCCAGGTTCAGCTGTGAAGATCATGTTGCCTTGTGGTTCTGCCTCAGCGAAGAGGGTCAGAGTAGCAAACTGTCTGAAATCACTACTTCACTACACATTCCCTCATCTGGGATTCATTCACAACTTTTCACCTGAAGTGTGTTTACATCTCTTGGAGGCTGAGTCCAGTTAGACTGCAACACTGGTAGTTTCTCCACATGCAGAAACCATACTCAATCTTAACTCTGCGCAGTAAGAGTGCAGAAATCATGAGGTCTACATTGGATAACATCCGTTTCTGCTCATTATAAATGTCTGACAATCCTGTTTGCTGGCAGAAGAAGAGAATGATTACCCTTTGAAGGATGCAGCCCAAGAAACCACAACCATGCAGTTTGATAGCAGAGGGACCAGAGGTTGAAAAAAACATACATAATTCATTGTCTCTAGTTGCAAAAACTCACCAAGGCACATATTTCTGCTTCCTGATAGCTATCTCCTGAAAAAGGCACATACAAACTGTTTCATCACTAAAGCTCGGGAGACAGCAATCCGTTGTCCTTGAATCAGAACATGGTGTGCAACTGGAGCTGAATAAAGACACTTGTTGGTTGTGTTGAATTTATATCTACAACTTGTGTTAGAAAAGGGCATCGTGTGTTTTCAAGGAATAGTAAGGCAGACACTTCTGAATCCAGATCTTTACAATAACATCTCCCGTCACTTTCATCAATCTCTTAATATCTCTGGTTTTTCTTTCTTTTTTATAATATGGTACAACTTGTAAAATAATAATAATTACCTCACAAGAAAGATATGAAGCTTAATTAAATAAAGGCTGATTATCAGAAACTCAGAGCATGTGCAGAGCCTGTGTGCTATAGCTTTTCTGCTGTTAAGCTTTTCTGCAGATCAAGCCTGGGCTGTACAATAAGTGATATGAATCATCTGTATCAAAAGAAATATGACTCATTCAAGGCAGAGCCATCCAAGCCCACAAATGAGGCATTATTTTGATAATGAGAGATTTATAGAGGAGACACAGGGAGAAGGATCTCCTGATTCTTTTAACCTAGCCCCTATCCTAGGCCCCTACACAACCTCCTTAAAAATGTACATAATCTTCGCTTGAACATCTTGACAGAAAAGGACTAGCCAGCAATTCATAGAAGATAGAAAGCAGATGAGCCTCAGTCATTTTTACACCTAAACTCAAACCAGACTTCAAGATCCTCTAACGTTCTTTTACTGCTGGTTGCAAGCTGGGACTGGAAGTGGAAATGCCAAAGCATCCCAAAGACAGGCAGCATTTGTGATGGGATGAGAAGCAGATGTTGAAGAAATCTCTGAAGGGATGATCTTCTCACAGAAATATCAAACCCTTTTTGCACAATTCAAGTCCAAGACTTCAACAAACAGGTGTCTGTGGCCTCCATTCCAAAAGAGCTCTGTTTATAATATCTCTTGTGTCATATCCAACAGCTCCATAGTCACTTGAAATATCCTGGAGCATCTCAAAGGGATCACAACTGACACATGAGTCACTAACTCAAGTCCTCTGTGTACCTTGATTTTACCTGTCCAACTGAAGATAGGTTAAATGAGACCTATAGTTTAAAGTACTGGTACTCAGCATTTCTTTGAAAATCACAACCCTTTCATTAGTCACCTTTAAGATGAGGGCCTACATCAGTATACAGGTATTGGGAAAAAAAAAAAAAAATTCAAAGATCCTCAACAGAGTGGGAGATATAATTTTCAAGGAAAGGCAATGGGCTTTTGTAACCCTCTGAAAATGATACCATTCACCCGGAGTATAATCATTGACAGCAGCACTTTACTACCCCACTGGATTTCAGCGTGATTTAATTGATGCTCAGCAGCTTTGAAAAGCTTCTTAGACAGCAGAGACAGAGAGGGCCAGCTATTATAATGTGAGTGGAGTTGAGAAGGGACCAAGATCCATCCCTCTCCTGTTTCATTGCCCTTCTTTGTGCTCTTAAATAGGATGTGGGGCCTGAATTCTTAATACACTTTAATTTCCATGGAATTTAATTGTCTTACTGCCCTCAGCAACATCTAGTCCTGAAGATAACTACACTAGAGATCATCCAGTTTTTGTGGTGTAAAGTCATACATAACTATTGTAAATCAAACATGGTCAAATAGAGAAATCCATTGTATTGCCTCATTTTAAAAAATGGAAAACATAGGTGGGCTTCATCTTGCCCGAGTGTGTTTGAAGTCTTGATGACTTAAGTCATACTAGCACACTTAAAGGTATAGTGATCACCTGCAGTAATAACTGCAAGTTCCCTAACTAAGAGAGAAAATCAGGCACTTCCACAGAGTCATTCATCTCAGCTATGTTAAATTCTTATTTTAGGTCTATTTATCTCAGCAATTACCTGTCTTCTCCACTGCATACAAAGGAAATCCAGAACAATCTCCTTAGATTTAGACTGCTAACTTGTAGACACCTAAATTCCACCTTAAAAAAGCACTGAGGCATAATTTAACATTTTAAACTCTAACCAGAAACTGGCTGCAAGCATCTTTTGGCAGAATATTTACGATAAGATTTTTGTTCATTAAAAACTACCTTTTTTAAGAAAAAAATAACAATTTTAAGAATGAATGCATTACATTTTATGTTTTATGGGTCTACAAGGAGCTAACAGAATGTAACATTTTATCTAAAGAGGTTTCTTAAGGGCAATCAAACCAAATGGATATTAAATGAGGATACTGTAAACACATTCATAAAATATTATTTCTTCTTACGTGTGCACTATCTTTATTGTTGCCATATACCTGAGTATTAGCATTTTTGCCTCTAACTCTCACAAAATCTCAGAGTGCTTTATAGTGATTAATTAATTAATTATAGCTCAAACTCATTCTCTTGGATAGAAAACTACCTGATGCATTCCCTGAGGCACAGAGTCCCTTATGTTTAGGGAACAAGTGGGTGGAAAAATTAAATCTTTTTACCTCCTGCTTTACCCCCAAGAAGACACTTACATAGTACACCACAGGTGTCAGGCTACAATTTTTCATCCCAACCCATCTGACCAGTTACCTGTGGATACTTGTGGCTGCATGACACCGTGGCTGCTGATGGAAGTGTTCATGAAATGAAGAGCAGCTTCACACTCCACCAAGCACATGGTTTTAAAATAAATAGATACTTCACTCCCATCTATTAACCCCCAAAGGAATTTGGAGACAAATTTCATTTCTTAATGAACTGAAGATTTTGCAATAGATTTGAGGTGCTTATATCTCTGAAGCACACATGAAGCTCATCCCACTAACACCAATTAACGATGGCACTAATCACATTTAAGTCAGCGTTAGGCACCTGGACCAAACCAGCCATTCAGCTTCTGTGTATGGGTTCAGTGCAAAAGTGATAGGAACCTCCAGACAGTGATTCATTCAATCCTAAAACAGGTTGCTAGTTGATTAACCAGGACTATGTGTCTAATCTGTAGACAACCAACATGAAGTGAGCTTAATCCCTTCATAAACAGTCAGCTACTGCTATAATGCAAGTCTTACCCAAATTAAATCAGTCCCCTTTGGTACTAGGTTGACCAGACCATTTGTTTCAAGCCCAAATAAACATCTCTAGTAACAACCAAAACCAAATGTGAGAATTACCAACATAAACGTTCATTTCGATGAAAAAATAAATCCCTGTTTTCTAAGGCTGTTTGGCTTAAATCAAACACCCAGCTAACCTTTGAATCAGCATTGGGAAGTTTCCATTCCAATGAGAGCTTTAGGAACGCATGCCAACAACCTACACTCTATCCCCAGTTGGCAGGAGGTTGGCAGGGATACAAAAAAACATGTTAACAATGATGCTTTTTTTCTCTATATACAGTAAACCTTATGTGTATCAACACACTTGTTTAAACAGCTTTTTGAATCTGACTCACAATCTTCATGAATACATAAAAAGTTCCAGATGTTAAAATATCCCAGGACGTGCATTTTAACCAACTTTGTTCTGCGTTTGTAGCCTGACATGCAAAGAGGGCATATTGATTAGAATTACTGGCACACTTACTGCTTCAGTTTTCCTGCTTCCTACTGAGTGGTATTTGCCATGGAATGACTAGTCTTTGTGCTATTTATTCCTAGCACAGTGCTCTTGGGATCCTGGATGCTTTGGAAATTCCCTTTTCATCAGTAGCTGGAAAGCTGAAAAAGGAAGAAAGAAAAAGGGGGGAAAAAAGCAATCTGAGAATTCACAGGTGCAATAAGGGAGAGGTTGAGGGCAGGAAGAGAAGAGGGTGGGAAAAAAATCTGTTTTCTCTTCCCTACCATTACAGGTACGGATCAGATAATGCACAGGACTGTGCTCAGCTGCAGTTCACCATTGGCATGTCCATTGCAGAGCCCTTCACACTGGTGCAAAGTCACTGTTTACTTTAACTCTTACCCGTTATTAAATTTAAGACTCAGAATCCCCTGTAGCCATTTGCTTTTATTAACAGTGAGCATGTGTGCACCGCCAGAAAATCCAAGGCCTGGGAGAAATAGACTGCAGAATGTTACAGCTTCAGAGAAAGCCCGTTAGAAGCAAGGTATCCTAGATGATTTGCATGGGAATTATCATAAAGGTTTAGTGGAGCTTAAAAACCAGATTTTGTGACTGTTTCTGACCTTGCTCGCATTGAAGTTATACCAGTGCCACTTTGCTGATTTCAGTTTATCTACTTCTGAATACAAATAAATTAAGTTTAGGTGCATTTTTCTGAAGTGCCCTCATTATTCTGTTTTTAAAAATGATGAAGCACTCCAGGTCCATAAAGGTTTGATGGAGCCTGTGCTCCTCATACTTAGATCGAGATCTTAGAATGTTATCCAGATCATTTACTCCAAACACCCAAAACAGGCATCACAAAACCCAGCAGGTCCTCACTCAATGAGGTAATCTAAATGATGACATTTAGGCTACCTGACAAGTCAGCGGGCACTATCAGGGCTGATAAAGAGCTCTCCAGGGACTATATACATGTTTTACCCTACGACTTTTCAGTGCACAGTGCATACATGTTGATAGGAGCAGGAGTCTTCCAACCCAGCGCACAAGCCAGCTGCAGAGGTTTTTTGCCTTTTGTTCCCCTGGTCCCATAAATTTTGCATTTATCCCTTCACAACAGCCCATGCCTGGTGGTGGGAATGGAAGAAAGGCCCTATTTCCTTCCTTTTCCTCCTTTGCACCAAATTTCAGGCTATAGAATAGCTCTTTATGTGGAAGATGCCTTCTGGGCAGGGGGATCGATGTCTTCGTGAGGGACATGGTGTTTTAGCTGAACTCTGGCAGAGTCAGGAACAGTCTGTGCAAGTCAGGCTTTTGGAGACCCGACACCACGAATTGGGCACAGGGACAGGTGGTTCAGCAAAGACACACACAACGTCGGGTATCATTTAGAGATAAATGAGAGGTGGACAGTGGGCAGGTGGTAGGAGCTACGCAAACTTGGCTACAACTTTGAGTGCATGGCGTTTTTCAAGGTCGGGGGTGGGACAAAATAACCTACATTTGGCCTCTCAACTCGAGCTTCTGGGGTATCAGATTAAAATTAAATGTAAATGTGAGCTTGCACCCTCTCTATGCTCCACTGACAGTGTTGACTACTTCCCATAGTAGGACATTTAATACTTGGAGAGCCCATAGGCACCTGCGTGTTGAAAACAACATTTAAGTGCCTTAACCTCTAACAGAATCCCACTTCTCTTTATCTCTGAATGTTACTGTATATATCCGCATGCTTGATTTCATCTGGCACTGGATTGTAGGCAGTGCCTAAATATAGGTATAGGATTTAGGTATTATCCAAGTGGTGGGAACGTGGCCTCATGCCCCATGAATTTGGCTAATGGTGGCAGAGAAAGGACAGGTGAAGGACAGATGATGGAGAATACTGTAGCAATATAATTAATGCTTAAAGACTGGAGCTCTACAAAAGCTTGAGTAGCTCAAAGCCTTTGGCTTTCTAACATTTAGATTAGCAATCAAACCTAATGCATCTCAAACACTAAAGCAATTTATTCAGATTGGAGTTTTTAACCTAGAAGCAGAGGAAGAATGAATTCACCTCACCTAACTTTAGTCATCAGAAAGTTAGACATCTGTCTACACTATTTAATCAGTTCCTCTTATAGTCAGTGAAGAAAGATGCAAACCTCTAGAAATGGCTTAATCTATCCCAGTATAAGTGAGATGAACTACTCTCTGGAGAATCCTGTCTGCTTCCATTGACTATTGAGAGATGATCAACAGCTTAGACAACTAGCTTAGATTAGGTACCTACCGTCTAGACATTTAACATTACATGAGACTAATCTACCCCCCAGATATTCAGTATCTCTTTAGAAATCTCATGAGTGTTGTTGCAGTAACAAATACTGCTTTTTCATATTTATGTTTCCCAGAAGCAAGTTTTGATTTGCTAGTGTATCTCTTTTTCTTCAACAATGATTCATTGTCATTCTCCTCTTTCCCTGTTTAACCACACATATATGTGTATGTATGTGCATATACATAGTATACATATGAACTAATTGTGTCTGCATATGTAATGCAGCGTGCATGTATTTTATGGTGTTTGGTTTTGTTTGGTTTCTTATGAACAGAAAACTGGGAAATCTGACAAAGTCTCCAAGGTTCTGCATCTGAATCCTAGGCATGCTATAATTTTTGTGTTAACTATTGACCATGGGAAACTTCTGGAACTTAAAAGCCTCACCAAATTATTATTAATTTTATATGCTTAAGGGTTATTTTTAAACAATCTCCCAGGTGCTGTAGTTAGCTTGTCCTGGGATACTTAAGTCATGTTAACCTCTGAACCTGTCTCATCTTCCAAACTTAGTCAGCTGAGGCTTTTAAAGTTCACACTTAAAATTAAGCTCTTGTCTGTCGAGTCTTATAAATGTCCTAATCTATAGCTTGTGGTTCTGACATACAGTCAGTGACTGTCAGCTGCACAGCTGAAATAATCAGCTTTTTTCAGCATTTGAAACCAGAAGAAGGAAAAAAAAAAAATAAAAGCAGGTGGTACCTATACAGTCTGTTTATATCCTAATAATATCAGATGGAGTTTTTTGCAGGAAAATAAATTAACAGATAAATAGCTTGCTTGGATACTAAACAGATTAGCCCTTCATGCCATTTAAAGGAAGAAAACTACTTTGTAACAGGAAAATTATTTTTATATCTCCTATCTCACCTGGTGCATTTCCCTTCCATTCTACTGATAATTTCAACATACTTTTTATGAAGAGCAATTCCAGACCCCATTATTGTTCCAAGCTCTGACATTCACATAGGAAATGAAAAACTGCCCTAACCTTCCTTCCTGCTCATAAAGTCCTGGAAGAGGTGGATAAGACCACAGAATCTTTTGACTTAGGGTACAATTTTTTCTGCATTTGCATAAATCCCCCAGGCAGGCAGGAAGAGACAATATTTCAAACCCAATCCCAAATATTTCATTTGGAGCGGTTATCTCATAATTACAGAGCTGCTGCCAATTAGCAAAAAGAGAAACCTGTAGAATAATTTTCTGCTGTTAGACATGGAGGAAAGGATGGGGCAGATGGGCTTTAACATGTATTGTGTTTAGATATACAGTCCTGAACTAAAACGGGCAGTCCCACAGAGTGACCAATGATTTCTTTGCCTGGAGGGTACACATACCCTGTACACATCGATTGAAACACCTTTTCCTCATGAAGATGTTTTCTGTTGTGGGACAACCATTGCTGCCACAGTGATTTAATAGAACAATGCAATATTATAGGCAATCTGAGGCACAGACTTTATTCACCCACCAAAAATGCACTGAGAATTTAGAGACAATATAATTATCTTTGGCAGGGGATTAGTGTCCACATGCAGAACGTCCCTGGAAGCCTGACAACTGTGGAGGAAAAAAAAAAATGCTTTTCCTTCAACATCACCTGAAACACAGCATCTGCAATAGCAGGCACCCCCAATGTCATGTGGGTCCAGAATACAGTGAGATGAAGAGGATTACCTTTGGGCCATCTGCAGCTCCTGCTGAGAAAATTCCTCTTAAAACTTCACTCCCCATTCCCTCACCAGCAGCTCGAACTTTGTGATTTAAGGTCATTGCTACCTCACGTCTTATTCTTGAAGGTTTCTAACCCACTTACTTGCTCATCTGCACACATGTTACTTAGGTTTGTAGAACTGATAAAAACACGGGCTGCTCAAGTCTTTTACAGATGAGCACATGTGGCCATGGCAAGGAAAGGATGGGGCGGGAGGCAAAACTGAAGAACTCTTCCACCTTCGTGACATATTTACCATTTATGAACCTGCAATATCTCTCCAATTAAAAAATTTCTGCGGCGTTTTTTGCAAGTGAAAAATTGAGTGTGTTTTTCCTCGCTTTAACATCAGACCCTCTCCCTGGATGTGAAGTCAAAGTTCCCTTTGAGAAAGTAATTACCGGCCTTTTGGCCAAACAAAAGTGTAAAGGATTATCCTACTCACTATAAAGGGTCCATTCAGCTCTTCTGAGGCTCAGGGATGAGGAAGACACCTCTCAAAGCTATGCCTACAGCAGGTTACAAGCGGAGCTACCATAGGGATGGAATATTTCCTATCCTCTGAGCCTCGTTAATGGCTCCAGTGTACACAGACTCCTTATAGACCACTTATGTGTTCCTATACCACAGGCATGCAGGCACATGGCCTCTAGCTTTCCATGGAGATTCAGTGTCAGAAGGATGAGCAAACGTAACCTTCTGTGTCACCTCAAGGCCAACCTGAAGGAACAATACAAATTATCAAGTGTTACTCTACGAGATCCCTAATGTAGAAGATATACCATGTCACCACTTCTTGACAGTCAAATCACTTCTATCCCAGTCCCCAAGTGTTTGAAATGAGCTGGATCTCTGAATGTGGTTGGATAAGAGATGGGGAAACTCTGCAGTTTCTTGAATACTACAGAGTGTATAACTAAGTTCATTCCTGCAACAGGTTGAGGATGTTGAAGATCATACCCCGTACAAATTTGATGACTGCAAATATGTCAAAGCAGGGAGGATAAAAGACTCCTACCCGTTCGCCCTCTCTAACTAAAGAAAGTCCACTTGTGGGTGTTTCCAGCTCTATATACAGTGATGGAGCCTCTGCCTACTAATTCACTGGCCCTGTGTCATTGTAACCAGAATTTGACTTGGTCGCTTCCAAAAAATCCTCTTTTTCCATATATATTCTACAAGGAAAGTTATTTACACACGAGGGTAGTAAAATCACATCCTTGAAAGACAACCTATGATACACTGATTCTGACCCATCCCCAATGACAAGGGTGGGTCCTCCTCTGTGAAAATTTAAGGAACATGCTGTGTTGCTTTAAGAGGGCAGCAATGTGAATCAATTACTTTACAGTGGACAGCGCTGAAGAAATTAAGGCCAGGCCCTGTTCCTACTGAAATCAATTAGAATTTCACTAGTGATTGAAATGAAAGCCGCATCAGACTTCATAACTACTTTTCTGAGTACTTTAATAGCCAACCCTGTGTTTTTATAATGTCTGTATTTAAATGGCTTATTCATTTAACAACATCCTTTCTCCTTCATTTATGTTACAAATAAACAGAAATTGTTGAGCTGATGCCTAAAAAGGAAAAAAAAAAAAAAAGTAAATATTTCCTACAGTAACAACTAAAAAATAGGATTCACCTCTGGCCCTGCATTTGTTAAGGATAAATTGGGTCCAGTAATTTTTATTGCCCTCACTATAAAACAGACCACACACTAGTTTCTTTTAGAAATGTTTAATCAGGGCTTTAAAAACATTTGCATGGCTCCTAGGACCAGTAGCACCTTAGGACGTACAGAGGGTATCTACTGAAGAGGCTTACGACTTTCCCACCTGATCTGTTCGAAAAAATACAATTAGTGGTACGATTACAAAGAGGTGGGTACTGGAGGCATTGTCTACTGCTGGCCTGACACCAGAAGGTGTGATATTGTCTGCTTTTGCATCAAAGTCACCCAAATGAAGAATAATCTGCCCCATATGGGTACTGATATGACTAGATTGTGCCATTTGGGCCTGGTGCCAAGTAAGAGGGGCCTGATAGCTCCGAGCTGTCTGCTGGAGAGGATGGACTTATAACTCCTTATGTCAGAAATACCATTTAAGTTTCCTACTGTTTGGGTCTTTTTTTTTTTCTTTTTTTTTTCTGATGTCCAGAAAGGATCACCAAAATAGTCACAACCTGGCATACTTTTCTTCTCTCTTGTGAAGCTTTTCCAGTGTCTTTTCCACATCTCCAAGCGAAATGACTGTTGGCTAAACGCCATCCTGCATTTTTTTAAATGGACTATGAAAGCAAAGAAAAAATAAAGTGGAGGGGGAAAAAAAGAAAGAAAGGCAATGAAAATGAGGAAATTAAGATACATAATAATATAATTAACAAACAAGGAGAAGATTAGGAAATTACCAGGACGGCCTGTAATTTTTCCACGTTTCATTTCAGGTTAGCCAAAGGAATGGAGGAATCAAGATGGAAAGGCCAAGAAATTCTTACAGCTGACCTTACTACTGCTTTTCCCCAGATCCAGGCCACACTTAACCTCTTCCTTGTGCACCGCATCATATTGTTCTGCCACCTGGCAGAGCAATGAGTTAGTTAATGTCGGAAAGCAAGCCAAGTACCTGTCGTTCTATACAAATGCTAAATGCTGTTGTCGTCATGTGAAAACTGCTGCTCCATCAATCTTAAAAGATAAAAAGGGAGCCTGGCATGGCTCTGATCGGGGACATAGCCTGAGTGGTCAGGCTGAAGTCGCACACATGCTGTTGCGTAGGTGCTTAAGGGCTCTGCCAAAGCAGGATTTATAAATGCAACATATATTTTCAAACCACGGGTCATGGCCAGCCTGTGGAAAACTTGCTCATGTTTCAGCCTGCAGGTTAACCAGGGAGATTTGGGGGACGGAGGGAATCCTGTCCCTGTTTCTAGTGTGGCTGCCAAAAGCTTCTGCTGCAGTTTACACCTCCAGAGACCATGGGGGAAAAAACACCTCACAAATTTTCAGCTGGTGAGTGCATCGGGAAGGCTTCTCCCTGTCTCACTGCCACCATTCACGCCCAGAGTTATGGTGTCTAATAACCTTTCACATGGCCTGAGAAAGGCCTCGCCAGTTCCTCTATTTTCCCCGTAATAAGAAAGAGCAGAAGAAACTTTGCAGTTTATGGACACAATAATCTCATTAAAGCTTCACCGTGGCTTCCAGAAGTTTTAATAAACCAGCTGGTTAATCACAATAATATCCCTCCCCCCTTCACTTTATGGAAAGATCCTGCGGTCAGGAAATATAAAACTCTCAACACGTTGACCACAGCGAGGATTACAGCCTCATGCAGTGACACTTTTCCAACTGTAGATCTTGTGTGCTGCACAAACCTCAAACAACCTCATAAACAAGTTTGAAGCAGACCTAACGCCAGGCTTGCCAAGGAGAACATCAAGAGTGATTCTGTTAATGAGGTCTGGCTGGAGCTGAAACACCTCTCCTAAGTGTGTTATTTTTAATCAAGTCATTTCCAGCAGGAACCTTTATAGAAGTGTGCAGTGATTCATTCCTTAAAATTTACACGTGAAGGCCCCAGTCTTGGGCCACTGATGTCACTGAAAGCTTTAGCAGTGACGGATGGGTGTTGAATCAGACACCACAGGCTTGATACTCAATGACTGAACGGCCACAGGTCGGAGTAGAATCCATGTCCTCAGACCCTCCGACCTCAGAGAGAAGGCTGGGAGCACGATCCAAGAGCTCACCTCTACAACAGAAAAGGAAGTTAATAGCACAGCAGAGAACGGTTCTTGCATTGCACCACCACTGTCCTGAGCTGATCTAGCACGCTGCCTGCCTGAGGCTCACAAGTGGGGTGCTCCTGAGCACCCTGAGGGGACCCAGTCCAGCAGCTGTGCCCTGATCTGAGCAGGGTGGGTGAATAACGAGTGGTGTCACTTCCAGTTCATGACCATTCTTATTCAAAGCGTAGCTGAAGTAAGAGCTGCTTTTGCCCAGGAAGAAGGAGATTTAAGGTTAGTGTCCTGCTCCTCTTGAAAGATTTCAGGCCCCTGTCTCTCAACAAAGTCCCTTAAACCACCACGCTACTTTAGAAAAAAAAGTCTCACTCCCTCATGCTGCGATTAAGCCACTGTGAAACCAGGAGTGAGGAAACAGGAGGGAGTAAGAGCTCCCTTTGGACAGCTATTTTACATCTGAGGCCTGCCTCTGTATTACAAACGGTGGCAAGTGTTAAATGCGGACCCTACATTCAAAGACCCTCTGCTATTAGAAGACATTACCTGTTCCCCCCATCAAAGCCTACAAATGAAAGCAGAGCAACGCCAAGCACCTGAGATGATGTCAGGGCAAAGTGAATGCGGTGAGCACATCTGTGACTCTAAAGATACTGTGAAAGTTGAACTCGTATCTTGCCTAGTAGGCCACAAAAGCTGAATCCTCCTAGGTCACATATGCTACAAGTTACATCCACTTATTGCAAAGAAGCCCAGGACAAGGAAGTAGCAATGAGACTGCTGGGGACGTGCAATTTTTTATATCTGAAGACCTCAAAGTGCTTCTCAGAATAATATAAGTAGCAATGGTCATCTTTTTACCACTTACCAGTGCCTAATTTAGCAACTGTATCAGATGCAGCCTCTTAGTTCATTAAGCGTATCACTAAGCATAAAAGGCAGCTCAGAACATCTCCTTTGAGTCCTCTGGGTCCCTGTCAAGTCCATTGAGAAACAAAGACACATAGATCATGTTCATCCAGCCTATCTAGATACTCACGTCAAGATGGCACAAGCCAGCCGCTGGAATAAGTTCTCTCTATCCACATAGAGGGAACCTCTGCAACTTAAACAGGTGTCTACCTTACAGACAAGTAAAATCTAGTGAGATTAACTTCAGTCCCTTAGTAAATGGCCAGACTCTCTATCCCCATTTATGTATATAAAACATGAGGGATAAAGCAGCTGTTCCAGCAGAGCTGAGAAAATGCTGCACTTTTTCCTTGCTCCTATGCCATGTCTCTACTCACTGAGCCACATTGTTTCTCTAAAAGTGTTCTACTCCTGGAAATTTACTATTTCTGGATAATGTTTCCCAAGTAGTTGTTTAATTAAAGCCCCCATGTAGCCAATTTTATTCCAGAATTCTGGAATAGCTATTCTGGTAAATTCTGAAGTGTCAAGAAGCCCTAAGGCATGTGAAGAGAAGTGTGTGCCTGTCTCAATGAGAAGCTATTAAAAGGAAGGTGAAAATAATAGGAAACTTGCGTATATTGGTAAATGGCAATAAGAGTGTTGCTGGTAGCATCATTTTAAATCATTCTGGCACACAAACAACTAGAGCTGCACAACCAGTTTGGAGGGGAAAAGAAAGATTGAATTAATTCAACTTTTTCTCAATTAATTCAATTTTTAGATTCACACATGGTCTTCAAGTTTACAATTTAGTCATTACTTGAATTCACATTCCAAATAATTTCTTTGAGGCATCTTGGTCTCAAGTCTATGAGCTGTTCATTGTATATGTTTGATATATGAAAATCAAGCTGGGCTAATTAGTTTTGATTAGATTCATAGTTTATGATGTGTTAGCTCTTTGCCTTGATTGGATTAATTTAGTTCTTAGAAACACGTGTTACATATGAGAAAAGTATTTGAAAATACCTCGGCCACAAATATCCTCTAACAGTCATTGGAAATTCCTTGTTTGTACAAACTTTCCTGCAGTAAACTTACAGGCTAAACTATACGTAAAAATAATTAATACACTGGGAGCAGGAACACAGCAAGAAATATGCATAGTATTTTATTTGAGCAAGTAGTCAGTGTTTTGTAGACTAGCCCAGCACCGCTCACTATTGGGTTCGTTAATTACATCCACTAATTTTGTAGTCCTTGTTCCTGGTACTGAGCACTTATTCATGCATGTTCAGCTACAGGAAAGTCAATGAGATCGCTTGTGACTTTGAGCGCACCAGCGGAAGGGCTGTCCCAGCTAGCGCCGCGATTTAGAAAACCCAGACTGCATTTCGATTACACCCCCCATGCTCACCTCTCACACCTCTCCCTCCAGAAACACGGCCTCTCGGCCGATCTCTTGGGGTCCGACTACGGCCACCGTGCTTTCCGAGAGTCCTCCCGTCACAGCCCAGCTCCGTCGCGTACACACTCAGCCACACTCACCTTCAGCTTCAATCATGCCCCCTTCCCTCCACTAACATGTACTCACTCAGACACTTTCACATTGGGTTATATACCCAACTCCTGGCACTCACATTCAGTTATGTTCAGAGTGCTACACCCACACTTAATTACAATCACACCCTCACACTCCCCATCCAGTTACACCACCAGTGCTGCCCACCTCCCCCCACACTCAATTATAATCACATGTGATTAAACCTGCAATTCTGCACCTACGGTATAATCCGTCACTGGCATTCGCATCCACTTATGCTCAACAGCCTTCACTGGGACGCACGTCTGCTCGTCACATTCATGCATGCATGGAAACACCAGATTTCTTCTTTCATCCTGACAGTAGAGTGTTTTTTTAGTTTTTCTTTCAGCGACACAAAGAGCACCCACGTCTTACCAAGGAACAGAAAGACGTGCTGTTCCTATGGAATGTTGCCTTCCCAGAAAATCACCTTGAATCCTTATTTTATACCTCCTGAAGAACGTACGCTCTGGTTGGTTTTATTTTAGTACCTAGCAGGTACTAAAATCAAGGTGTCATTTCACAAAATGCTGGGCACTTGAAACAAAAGACAGTTCCTACCCTAAAGAGATTAGGGCTGTATCTGTCTTTCAGCTGGAGAAAGTAGTGGAGTTTCTTACGAAGGAATACGAAGGTCACCTACTCAATCCCCTGTTGCATCTATGGAAATGTTATGAAAGCAAATTACTGATGTTCCCTAACATGTGGCCAACCACTCACCACTGCAGCAACTCGCTCTCCGAGCAGTCTGCAGTCGTCTGAGACGATCTGCATGTATAGTCTCTTCTGCATGACCGCGTGGCCATCTTTTGCAGCTCGGTGATGGTGTTGCGCAGGTGAAATCCTTCTTCTCGTGAAGTCAGCAAAAAGGTTGTTTCAGTGACCATGGACCTCGCCCTTAGACCCATCAGGTCTTCTTGATGATAAGACCCACCTCAGAGGTGTGTGAAGCCCACAGAAATGTTAACAAGAAAACTGGGCTGCTGTGGGACTGTTTTCACTGGAAACATTCAATTCCAGGAACACTTACTATAGTCATGAATATTAATAAAAGATCAGAAAGAAAAGAGGATGGAAAAAAGATTGTGTATAGACACTTTAAAGGCATAAACAGAGCAAGCGTCATCTGTACCAACCCATGTGCACCCACATGCACAGACATCTTCTTATTTTTCCAGTATTTAAAACCCACAGTCAGTCTGAACCAGACTTAAGAGGAAGCTTTGATAATCTGAAGTAATTTCTAAAGCAGGTTTTGATTTAGAAAGATAAGGCAAAGCTCTGACTAAGAAGCCAAATTTCCAGTCGCATATTCCTGACAGAGGCTTGGACTTGGGTTTTTTTAATCAAGACATAAACATCCCAATGAAATTCACACCAGTTCTTCTAGAAGTAATGGCAGGTGGGGGGGGGGGAAGAGAAAGAAAAAAAAATAAAATAAAAATAACAAAAAGCAAAACCACCCAAACCTAAAAAAAACCCTGCAGGATGAGACAAAGTCTATGGATAAGTGCCTGCTGCCACAATAGGATACACATGGCCCGTTCAAAGATGCCTTTGCAGGGAGCCAGGCCACAAATAAAACAAGACATGTGCTGTGGGGTTGAATTGGCCACTTTTTTATTAAATAAACAATTGATCCAACTCAAGTAACTTTAAATCATTTAGGAGGTCTTTGTTGATCCTGACCAGAACTAATAGGTGCAGATAACCTGCACTTGGACTTATAATTATCATTCCCTGCACGATTACCACCCATCAGAAATCCCACTTCTGTGTATCTCGGGTAGGCAGAAGAGAAGATGGGAGAGAAGATAGGAAGGGACACAAACAGGAGAAACAATCTCTTTTCATCATCCAAGCATCTTAAGCTGTGTCTGAGTCTGAACAGATACAAATGACGAAGGGGGGGGACCAGTCTCAGTGTTATGGAGATGGCACCCCCACTCTGTGCCTACCACCGGGTGTTGTGCCCAGTGTTGCATGCAGGGAGGACTAAAATACCGTGACTGCTCCTACCATAATTCTCGGCAAAGGCGACAGAAGGGGGTTAGAAAAGTAAGAAAGGCAAAATGCATCCTGCCATTTGCTCACGGAAAAATTAAAAGCCAGATCTTTGCCGCAGCTTGATGACATTAAAGATGTTATTTCTGATGGAAATTATAATGAACATAAGGAAATCGGAAGGTATTTCACCACAGCAGTTGTCATAATCAACAAAGATCAAAAGGGCAACACAGAAAGAATATTTTGACCAAAAGTCTTGCAAAACTCTCCCATTTGAAGAAGATGAGATTAGGGCTAGGCTGCTGTGAATACTCCAGGTTCACTCGTGTGATTATTGTGGCTGCAGATAAGTTATCTTGCTCTGCTGTTCTTGGATGACTTTTATAAGTCAGAGACCTTTTGGTCAACATTTTTGAAAGCTGCCATTGACTGCTTGCTTGTCATTCTTTTTCAGGGCCCCATATTTTAACCATCTTGAAGAGAAAAACCTTTTTTTAAAAGACATGCTAAATGTCACCACTCCATAGGACAGTCTTAAGTATCCTACAAAAGTAGAAACATTTTGGAAAATGCAAATTGGTCCTGATGTAACTGAGATAACACCTGTGAGTTTCTGCTGTACGTAAGGGAAGGGTTAGGGCCAAAAACCAAAGACCTGAGTTCAGAAGAGTGAAAAGCATGATGACAATAAGGATTACTATTAGATCATTTGCTACTAACATGTACAAAATTTTAAATGGTATCACTGCCTAGGAGGTGTATTCTTTTTTTCAGCTGGTAATCGGTCAGTGCTTAGAGATGAAGGTGGTGTCAAAACATGAAAAATGCCTTCAGAGTAGTAGTTTTCTGGAGACTTGATCCTGATGGACTAGCCCCAGCCCTGAGGGTCCTTCAGGGTCACAGCAGAGTTCCCGCGGCACCATTGGCATCCCAGTGCTCAGTTAACCTTCTCTTGTGAGTGTTTTTGGGGATTTCCACTCAAAATGATCCAGATCTGATGTTCATAGTGGGCTTATTTCCTATGGAGTAAAGGAAAGGAGAAAAAGCAAGCAGCACAATCTCTGTCATTATTAAAACTAAAATGATAATCAGTATAGAGCAGAGGGAAACTTTGCAATAAAAAGATCCCAGTTAAGATTTTGGGTTTACACCTCTCAAATGGCTTGTGGGAAAATAGTAATAATGACAACAATAAACACAGGAGCAACAAAAATGTGGGATCCCAATGCCTGTGCCCACAGTGAGAATAAAAAATGCAAAGCCTGGGCCACCTCGCCTTTAATTTCCTAACTGCTGTTTTGTAAGGCTGTGTCATGCTTCTCAGTTCAAACACGCTTTGGCTCTTTATTATTCATGGGCCTTTTTCTCAGTCAGTGGTGTTGAATAATAAAACAGCCCAGGATCAAATGGGCCAATTCTCCACGCCTGACACCAACTGCTACTGTTCGCTGGGCTCTGCCAAGCGTTGCCTCTGATAATGAGTGGGATTTGGTTAAACAGTAAATTAATGAATAATGAAATATCCAGGTTGATCAGTTAGAGAGCACGCTTGCTTTGCCCCCGGCCAAACGCTCGGGGCAGAAATTACTCTCAAACGGCACTTGCCTGTGTGCTGGGCTGGATAACTATTTTACAGCCTATTGCTTGACAGGATGTTGGGAAAAGGGGGCGAGGAGAAGGGGGGGAGGTTGAGGAAGCAAAAGCGAAGAGGGAAATCTCCTTATCACCCCGCACCGAGGGGAGAGGGGGCTGCTTTGGGGCCGAGCAGGCCCCACTAGGAGAGGGAGAAGGTTGAAGAGCTGAAGGAGCTCGGGAGGAGCTTGGGGGAAGGATGAACTCCCTCCCAGCTCTTCTTCTTTCCCCTCCCAACTTTAGCAGGGGATTACCTTGAGCCTGGCTATCACTGGGGATAACCCAACTCCCCCCCCCATCAATTCTCGCCTTGCATTAGCCTTGTCCGAGCGTGTTTCTGAGTTGGGGGGCATCCCTCCTGGCAGGGCTTGTAGCCCAGGCTGCAGAAAAAGTCTCCCCGAGTCGTGTGTCAGGTGGTTTTGGCAAATAAAAGAGCCTGGGAAAGGCTGCCTGCACGGGATGGGGCAACCGCAGAGAGACAGAGAGATGGAGAAAGCAATGCAGCAAGGAGAAAACAACCCTGTAGCCTTCATTTTCTGCACCGGGAGAGATAAGTAGCTGTAAAATATTTCCCGCAGGTCAGTAACACAAGTACATAGATGTGCACGAACACACACGCACCATTTCTACAGCTAGAGGATGGGGAAAAGCTCTCCTGGACTTTTCACACCCATCCTCCAGAATTGCACAACCCCCCCAGCCCAGGGTGTGGTTTTGGGGTGGGGGTACCGCTCCACATTGGTGAGAAAACCGCTATAATTAGCACTTTTTCTCCAGAAGGGAAACTCTCTGTAAACACCTCGCCCCCTTTGTTTTGGGGATTTTTTTTTGTGTGTGTGTGATTTTTCTTTCCAAACTTTCCAAACAAGCCCCAACTTCCCAAGCCAGAGCAAGGATGGGGATGAGGGGAAAAAGGGCGGAAAAAAAAAAGGGACGGGGTAGGGGAGGAAAAAAACCCCGCTGTTTCCAAAATGCGAGTTTACAGGTCGGGGTTGAGTTACTTTCGCTCATGTCGCTCCTAAGTTAAAGTTTAAAGAAACCTTTGAAGCGTAAGGAAGAAGGAGGTCCCTGCTCCGCCTCGGCCATCGCCCCCGTCCTCCCCCCGCAGCTGCCGGGCGCAGGGAAAGAGGGAAAATCCTCCAGGCTCCGGCTGCAATGGCAAAGTCCCAGGAAAGCAAGACCGGAGGGGTTTTAACTATAGTCTCCTTCACTTTCTCGGTCTTCTTCACTCCTCTGCCTGGCCGGTGTTGTCTGAGCGTAGGGGTGAGGGGTGGGTGAACTGGGGGGTCTCTGGGGCAGGTTTAAAGCCCCTGATTCCTTTACTCGTCAGACAAAACCATCTCCCACATTCACCCCCAAAATGTTCACGGTAACATCCAGAACTTTTCGTTTTAAAATCTTCCACCTCGTTCCTTCCTGCTCGCGTTATTCCGATTTTGACTAGATTTTAAAATCCAGCCGAATTCCGTGAAAACCTTTTACCCAAAACCGCTTTCTATCCCCATTTGCAGTTCTTCCACCACCGCCCCTTTCCCATTGTTACCAGTTAGTGTACTGTGATTTTCTCTACAGGGTTGGAAACAGGCTCCCTTATTCCCAACCCAAACAGGACCCCCTCTCTGCCCTGAAATAAAGCAGAGTATAGGGGAGACCGGGGCTTATTCTCGTCCCCGCCGGTGCTCACAATTTTTGGGAAGAGCTGCAGGCAGCTTTCCGCCAAGTCCCTGGGATTTTGGCAGGAGCGAAGACTGTCAGGTGATGCTCTGCTCACCAAGAGCGAGATAAACTATCGTTAGCCTTGGTTTCAGAAAGCAAAATATCCCCCCGATACCCTGGTGGATTTTTTTACAAGGAAAAGAAATGTCCACACGCATTTCATTCACCTGGGCGTTTGAAGCGAGTAAAAACTACGGATCTAATTGCAATTGTACCCAATGCTCTTTGGAAAGCTCAGCGCTTTGTAAAGCGTTTCTGCTTTAAAGGAAATCTTCCTCTCGACCTGGGGAGAGCATCGTCCTCGCATGTTGTCAGAAGATGACGGCTATTCCGAGCACGCCACTGTTTATTTAATAGCACTAATAATCACCGGCACAGCACCTCCCCACGCTGGGGAACCGGGGAGGTCACACTGCACTGGGTAGAACTCCGGATAGTGCTTGCCTTCTCTTTAAAAACACCTTGCCAAGTGTTAAACCCTTTTTCGGTTTTGGGGGGTTTTTTAGGGTCTTTTTTTTTTTTTTGGTTGTGGGGATTTTTTCATCTGCCCCAGGTCCGGGGCAAGGGAGGGTTAAAAGGCTTATGGTCTCTGAATATTCGGGTGAGAAATGCACAGGCAAACATACGCACTCTTATTTCAGTGTTGTTTGGAGGAAACTCCAAAGTAATTGCGGTGATTTGGTAATTGAGTGAGATTTTGGGGGTTTTCGTCTTCATATTAAGGAGAGAATATAGAGACACTCTTAACTCGTAAATCCCCAGAGATTTTCTTCTTTCGCCCCCCCCGCCCCCCCCAGGAAAGCGTTCGCAGGCAGAGGGATGACTTGCTGGAAGGGAAATCAGGGCAGCCCTTCCTCCGCTGTCCCGGGGTGCCGGATCAGGCCCAGGGCCCGGCTGTGGGACCCCGGGGTTCGTGGGATGTGCTGGGGGGGGGGGGGGAGGACCGGTCCTTTGCACCGGCTGGAGTCTATTGCAAGAATTTAATTCCGAAGGCAAAAACGAGGAGCTGATTTTTCTTTTTTTTTTTTTTTTCCCTGTAACTGCTAAAAGCCAGGAGCGGTGGACGAATGGGACCGACTCCGCACGACGAAGCGGAGCTACACACAGTTGTGCCACGACGTGTAACACCAGGTCCTGGTGCAGCTGTGCACACACACAGACACACGTCCAGCTACGGGGAAAAAATATGTGTGGATGCCTATTTACGAGAGAGACAGAGAAAACAAAGGAATTCAGTGAATATGTTGGTACTGGGGATTATTTAAGACATTTGACTAGTTCCATCATAGGGACACCAGATGTTATTTATGAGGTCTCGTATAAATGTGGGCCATACCATGCAGGTGGGGAGGGAAAAGGGGGGAAAAAAAAGCAAAAGGAAGAAAGAAAAGAAAGGAGTTCACCCCAAAGGGATGAAAGACAAAAATGATGTTTATGACTACATAAATCAAGGTGAAGTTTTATAATGGAAACTAGAACTACCTAGAGTTTAAAAAAGAGAATGGGGCAAGGCAGGAGAGAAGGTCCCCGCTGGTCATGACTGCGAAAGCAGATTATAACATCAGACCGGTGGGGAGGGGAAGTTTTGATGAGCTAGGTTACTGCTGCTATTCATTTATTTTTAACCTTAGCTGGGGGAGAAGCTAGAAGAGAAGACAGACCAGGAGATAGAAAGAAGGAAAGAAAGAAAGAAAGAAGGAGAAATAAAATCTGATCTTGGCTTGTGGAAGACCTTTGGGAAAATGCAGTAAAGCAGAGGAAAGCAGCAGGAATATTTCTTTTTTTTCCTGACATTACGTTTCCAGACCGGTCACCCCAAGCACCGCTGGCTGCAAGCCGGGGGGGGGGGGAGCGGGAGGAGAACCCGGCCCCGGGGGAGGCAGGGCACACCGGCAACCTCCCGGAGCAGCCCACTGTACCTTAGTATAAATATATACGTGTATGTGCTTCGAATTTGCAACCTCGACACCGTCGCCGGGAGCTTGGGGAAAGTCGGGGTGAGCCCTTCCCCGTCTCGTCGGGTCCCGTTTTAAAGGGAGCCCGGGGTTTCCACAAGCGGATGCTTCTGCTGAGTTATAAAAGAGCTTTCCCTGGTACTTTTTTTTTTTTTTTTTTTAAATATCCCCTTTTTACATAACTGTTGCACAGTTCTTGGACACCAGAGAAACTTCCTGATCCCCCCCCTCGTCCCCCAAACAACCCTCCCAGACTCCACTGGGAACTGCGAGAGCTGTTTTGAAAGGTTTCATGCAAAACATATGCTCGACTAAAAATAATATCATCGGTGCGATTAAAACAAAAGAAAACAAACCCGAACTAAAAAAGCATGGCATGCAGCCTGGTTTTTTGGAAAGCGGGGCCAGTGTCGCTGGTCTTCCCAGTACTCCCAGCCCGCGGACATCCTTCAGCTGGGTCCATGGGGCTGGGGAGGGAGATTTTGGGGGGTCCCCGCTCCTCAAAGCCCCGATAAAAAGCAGGGGAGGGGGGGGGATTCCCTTTTCTCTTTTGGTTGCAGCTCCGTTCAGCCCTCCCACCCCCGTTTTCCCCCTGCTTGGACCCCGGGCGCTGCTGCAGTCCTCGTCCCCCCCCACCCACGCACCCACCCACCCACCCGTTCTCTCCACCCCGGGCCCCGCAAACTTGCTCCGGGCGGTTTTGCCATCACACCACGGAGAGAAAGTAGGTCACGGCTGAGTCCAAGCCTGACTGACGCCGAGGTAGCCGAGCCTCGAACGCTTCCCCATAAAACAGACTTTGGGGTCGTCGTTTGCAATGGTTTTGTTGTTGTTGTTATTAGTTTTTTATTATTATTACTGTTATTATTATGATGATGATGATTTATTTAGGACACCTTGGACGATCAGCTGAGTCGGGTCCTGTAGTCCAAGCTGGAAGGAGAGGGAGAAGGGAGGTAGTTTGGGAGATGGAGGTGGGGATGGATTTCTTTTTTTGCTATTCCCCCACCTCCCTCCGAGAGAAATATTAAGTTGCAGAAACCGATCCACCGCCTGGTACGGCTCCGTCTGCCCTCTTAAACTACCACTCTCTTTAAAAACCAACAGATAAAACCCAACCCAGACAAGTCTTCAGAGCGGGTATTTAACTAAAATAGTTCACGGCAGCAAAAGCGATGCTTTAAACCGGTTTTCACCCTCAGGCTTCCCTGTTTGAGCACACGTGTGTGTTTGTTTTGAGGGTGACTGTGTGGAGGGTTACACTGACAGTCCTTTTCAGCCTCTGATTTACAGACACACAAAAAAAAAAAAAAAAAGCTTTCTATAATAACACTGAAAAAAAAAAAAAATCCTGAGGCCCTAATCTGCCCCCCCTCTTCCTTCACCCAACCGCAGGGTAAACCCCGAGTCACTCCGGAGTGGCTCCGGGTTAGCCCTGGGGATCCGGATCTCCCCTCGGCTCTTCTTCAGGAATGTCGATTACAAACCTAAATAAAGCCGATTTGGGAACGGAGGGGTGGAAGGGGTAGGGATGGAGGGGGGGACGGAGGAAGAAGTTGGTTTAGTTTGAATATTTCCTTTTGCTAATTACTGGCGCTGCAACTGTAGACCTAAAGGTAGAAAATAATCCCGCATTGTGAATACGAACAGCACTCCCGATCTGTATATAAGAGTATATATCTCTCTATATATACACACTCACATCCACGTATACATAAGTGAAACGTACAGTAAACAGTAACATAGCAGTGGAGAAAAAAAAAACCACGTTTCCTAACATTGAAGGCTTACATAACATTTTCTTTTAATGGCTAATACTTTGAAAAGAAAAAGAATATTTACTCCTAATTCATCTGGTAAAAGCAAAATGAAACGAAAGCTCACGTTAACATGACATGAGGTTTTATTATAGGTCTGCTTAGAATGAAGAGGTAAGAGTGGTAAAAATATGGACACTTTTGAGTCAGACAGAAATAAAATACCAACATTTCTGAGAAGCAATATTTATTGTCTTTTTTTTTTTTTTTTTTTTTAATGTAGAGACATGTCCTGAATTTCCCCAAAGCCTAGATTGGGAAAATAAAGACTTCTTGGCGTTATAAGTAAATCCGTCTGCAGAATCGAAGCAGCACCAACATTCAAAAAAACTGAAGAGGAAAATACAACAAAACACAACAATCTCTTTTTTTTTTATTCTTATTCTTATTATTTATGTAAATCAGGTCATCACTGGACAAGAAACCAATTTCTACCCATTACCATAACAGCTTGTCTATAAAGAACAGAAAAGATTCAGATAGGATACTATCTAGTCAAGCGGGATTTTTTTTTTGTTGGTTTTGTTTTTTTCTTTTTTGTTTGTTTTTTTTTTTTACTTTTTGTTTTTAAATTCCCCCACCCATTCACAGAGGTATAGATTCACAGATAAATAACCCAAAAACTACTTGCTCGCCATATTTACACATTCCCGTTAAATTAAGCATAAATAAATATATACAAACTCAATACTGAATGCCTCTCCGCATTTCTTCTCAGGAAGAGTCGATAAACTGATATTTCTCACTGCATGGTCAGATTTTTCAAGAAGAGGAGGTGAAAGGGATAGTTTGGGGCATAAAAGGAGAATTGGTTTTTTTCTTTCATCTTTCCAGTTTCTCATTCGGTTTTTCAGAGCTTTACATTTGTTTGGGGTTGGTTGGTGGTTTTTTTTCCTTTATTTCTCGCTGGCACACAATGTTTCGTCTCTCTCGAAATGTTCAGGCGTTTGCCAGTGTGTTTGGGGATATTTTCTTTTACTTTTTCCCTTTGTATAAGAAAATATACTATTTGTAAAAAGCCTACGGTCTCTCTCACACAGGGAAGCCGGAGGGGAGGGGGAGTTTGGCCGGATCGATCTGGCAATGCTTACGGCAGCTGAAACGAGCACCAAATTCTCCGAGAAACGTATTAAAACAGAGCCGAGCAGGTCTGCGTGATAAACCAGTCAGAAAGAGATGAGCACGGGAAGGGAATAAGCCCTTTGGGCACAGCTAAAGGTCTTAAAACCATCCTCTCCCCCTCCCTCCCAGCCCCAAATGCAAATTTGGGGATTTGGAGGGAGGTTGGTCTGGGATGCAAAGGGACTTGAAACAGCTTCTCACAGAGAATTTCTATTAGGTGGGACAAGACACGACCCGATTTTAAAGAAATCACCGGGTTGTAAAAGGATTCCCATAAAATTGGCTTCTTGTTTCCTTCACACCTTGTGTGAATAACAACCAGGGGAGAAAAAAAAAAAGTCAGGGAGCGTACAAAAACAAAGATCTTTCCAACGGAAAATAGAGAATTGTTATTTAAAAAAAAAAAAAAAGCGAGACTAAGAATGAAATAAAATTTACAGCAACCCACCTGTTTGCTTTCAAAACAAACTTTTCACGGTCTCTCCTCAAACTTTTCCCTTGAGTTAAAAAGCAAAGCTGCCGTGTTAATCCTCCTGTTTATTGATTTATGATCCCGAGGAAACCAAATCTTTTAATAACTCAATTATCAGATAAACGTCTGAGGTGCCCCGCCAACACAAGTAGTCAGGCTGGGAAAGTGCAGGGGAGCAGGACAGTGCCTTCGGGCAGGAGGCTGAGTTTAGTTTTTGGGGAACCTCAGTCCTCAGCGCTGATAGAAGCCACTGAGCAACGGGTATTTCCCTCTGGGACCAGCACCAGGCTAGGGAGAAGAACAGAGAGGGGTATAGTCCTATGCTGTGTTTTCTCCCTGTTTGCATTTAAATCGGAAAACTTGTGGATTTTGTCTCCGTACTTTGGGGACCGAATGGGGGGCATCCCACTGACATCAATGGGAATTTTACTTTTGGCTTTATTTCGCCTGAGCGAAGCACAGCCTGGCATTTGCAGCCCATCTCTTCCAGGTAGAAGGCACAGGAGGCAGATCCAAAGTTGCCAGGGGTCAACTGAAACCCTTCCCTCAACCTTCTTAAGGTTTAGGTGCTGGTCCAGGTGACCAAACCTGTGCCTAGGGGAGATTTCAGCAGCAGCAGGATCAGGCCCTCACACATGCGTAAGTGCACGTGTGTGTACAGGTCTGTCCCCAAGAAGTTGCAAGTGGCTCCCTCTCCTCATTAACTTACAGTGGTGGTGGGATACTGTCTTCTGCAATTAAAAGGAGCATCCCCAAGAGCCCCCCAAAGACGAGGAAGGACCATCCCCAAGAGCCCCCCAAAGCCTTCAGCTGGAAGCTCCGGGCTGACAGGGAGCAGGTCCCCATGTCCCTGCGTGTGCAGCTGGGGAGGTGAAAGGCTGAGAGCTAACTTGGGGTGTCCCCCCACCCAGGACCCCCACTGGGCCGGGTGACACCGGAGGGCTGGGCCCACGGGCTCCTCACAAAGGCTTTTGGCAGAGGGCAGGCAAAGCAACGTTCAACACTTTGTGCTCTGCTTCAATAAACAGAATATCCTCGTCAGGCGGAGGAGGGAGATGTGCTTTCGGGTGGTGCCATTCATTCCTCCCCAGATACACACACGCGTACCCCTTCCCTTTCCCGCGCATCACTGCTGGGGCATGCCCTGCGCTGGAGCTTGGATCGTCCTTCCTCGGGGGGCCTGCTGAAATTAGGGGGTGGTTGGCAAGGGGTGGGCTTTGGAGGACCAGGGGCTGCCTGGGGGCTGCTTTTCAATCCCTACCGGTGGGGGATCCGTGAGAACTACATCACCCAGGGATCCACGCCTCCTCTGGTGACATCCGCAGGGGCGTGCCAATTACCAAACCCACTGCCAGGGTCGAAGGCTACCTCCAACTCCTCCCACGGAGAAGGCTGTCTGCCTCAGTTTCCCCCTTTTCTCATGTGAGATTCCCCACAGCGCTCTGTCCCACAAGAACCAAAGGGACGTGAACGAGGAGCAGCTCCAGAGGGGTCAGTGCTCCTCCGGGCTGCATGGTTCCTGGGTTTCTATTGCCACATACGTCCAACTCACGGGTAGGGAACAAAAGCCGAGACCTTCGCTTGCTGCACAAAGATTTGAAAAGCAGAGCAGGCCCTCAGCTGTAGCCGTTTCTCAGATAGCTAAGGACACTAAGGGTGACAATCAAGAGGCTCATTTGCCTTTTTTTTTTTTGTTTTAAGAAAATGTTGTTGGGGGATGTTGAGAGTATTGCTGAATTCTTTCTCCCCCACCATCCAACTTTGCAAAGTATCTAGAAACTAAAACAAGGCTAAGGCTTCTCTTTTGTTTCTCTCTCTCTCCCTTGTTTTGAGTTCAGGTGTGCCTGCTTGGGTTGGTGGGACTGAGTCCTGCAGCTTTAACAGGGATCCTGGGGGGAGGCCTGACCCCGCTGGAGTTTTGCCAGCGACTCCAGGAGATTTACCCACACCCAGTAACTGTTCTGACATAAGCAAAAAGATGTGTTAGTGCACGAACCCTACCCCACTGAGAAACACATGCAATTACCCAATACGGCAGAATCCAAACAGAAATTCATATCCTTACACTTCAGCATTATTTTTACCACAGAAGACAAAGAAATGTATGTTAAAAAAAAAAAAAAAGGAAAAAAACCAGACTTGCCCCCCACCCCCCCCCCAAATCATATGCATAAGACATCCTGTCACACACCAAAACCACCGAGAAAAACATTGGAGTTAAGAAGTTTTTTCCCCCTACCACACTGACTTGTTCTAAAGCAAGAGTCACAAGACATTTTTTTTAAAAGCTTTCTAAGAGAAACAGATTTCCTTAGACTGAGCTCAGAGATCAGGATATTCCCTGGCAAGCCCTCCCCACTCCCATCACGAGGAGCCAGCTCACATGGCAACCCTTTCCTCCCTGGGTACAAAACCCTAGCGCCAAGCAAGTGCGGTAACATTCAACACAGCTCTTATTTTCTTTGCAATATTACACCTCGATTTCAACTTATATTTTTTTATCTTGTTCAAATTATTCCCTTTGAGCTTCTTTAAAGAAGTGCACCTACAGAATTCGGAAACAACTGGCTTTGATTTGAAAAAGCAAAAAAAAAAAAAAGAAAAGTATCAGAATATCAGAATTGTGGATTTTTTTTCTCTGTACCTGATATATTGTGTAGGGATCTCTAGTCCTCTTTGAAGAAGCTCATAAGCCAAGCGGGCAAAGCTTTAGGAAACAGAAGAAAATAAAATAGTGCATACTCCTGAGAAAGAATTACATACTCATATCACTCATTTTTTGTTGTTGTTAACAGTTCTTTAAAAATGGGGGAAGGTATCTCTCACACACACTATTCAAGGAAATTAAGGACTGAAACATTGGCATAGTTAGGAATATAAAACTCCCTAGAGAAAAAGAGGAGATCTCAGAAAATTAAGAAATCAGCTGACATTTTACCAGACCTTACTTTCAAATTTTGCAACCCATTATAGACAAGGCATTTTACCATCAAAGGCAAGTACTAAATTACAAAGGTATGTTTGCATGCATGAATATGTGTGGCTATACACACATATTATATATATATATATATGGATATACCCATATATATCCATATATATATACAAACATACATAGGATACACACGCACCCCTATCAGGTTATGTGTGTGCATATGCATATGCACACACATAGGCACACACGCGCCCATACACACCTGTAAACGCTGGTAATCTAAACAGAGAGTCTGTCTAGACCAGGAAAAACAAAAAAAAGTTCTTAAAAAACAGAGTTAGCTAATTCGACTGAGCTACGATGACTCGAAACTTCCCATCTCATGGCATCTAATGTTAAGACGCTGCCATGAACGCAGCTCGAACGGGCTGGCGTTGGTGACTTTGTGAGAGGTCTGCGCGCTCGCCTCCCCTCCTTTCCTAGTCTAGACAGAACCAGGGTGGTGAGGTGAGATGAGATGGGAAGAGTTGGGGGGAATGAAGTGATGGGGCTGCTCAGAAAGGAACGCTCTGGAAGATCGTTTGAGCTAGGGTGGAGACAGGACGTCGTTAAAAAAAAAAAAATACAAGAAAAAGAATAAACCAAAAATAATAGCAAGACAGACCGTGCAGCTCAAGAAATCAAAGCACTGACACCAAAAATGTTTCTCCGATTTCTTCCAATAAGTTATTCATTTCTTTCTTTTATTATTATTATTAATTATTATTATATTCCCCTCCCCCCCCAAATCATTATTTAAAAAATGTGAAAGAACAGAAGTGGGAAAAAAAATCCTGGTGGTTGTCTTCACATGTTCCTGGCAAGAGACTCTGAACCACTGGTCTTGCGCCATTGTGCTCCTCTGATCTTAAATTATTGTCTTTCTTTTATTATTATTATTATTTTATTATTATTATTTTGTCCTACCTAATAGAATTCTTCCAAAGCCCAATCCAATATTTTTAAAGCTAAAATTAAGACGGTTTTGTTTTAAAAGATTATCTCTCTCTCTTTCTTTTCTCCTTTTATTTATTTAACTTTTTTTCTTTTCCTTCCTTTCTTTCTTTTTATTTTTTTTTTCCTCTCTCTCTCTCTCATTTTCTGTGTTTCTCTTCCTTGTCTCCAGTTTTACTACCTGGTCCTTCGCCAGATGTGTGCCTGTTAGCAGTGTTGTTGTTCAAGAACATCTTGTCCATGCCTTTGAGAGCTTCAGTCAGGTAGTTTTGAAGGGCCGTGAGGGCAGCGCAGATAGCGGGGGCCCCAAAGCCGTGAGTGATGAGGCTGAAGTGAGTCAAGCAGCTCTGAATGCCCGGTTCCAAAATAGGGGTGGGCCGGCTGTTTCCAATGGGTGTCCTGTCCTGGGCCAAGAGATCTGTAAATTCTTTACAAAGTTGCCTGCACGGAAGAGAGAAAGGCAAAGAGAGGAAGAGAGAGAGAGAAAAAAAAGCAGTGGTTAGCCTCATCCCACACTTCTCCGAGACAACCAAGGTTGAAGGAAGGGGCAGGTTCGGGCCAAAGGTGATCCCAGGCCCCAGGACGGGACATTTTTGCCACCTTCCTTTCCCCCAGCAGTGCTTGGGGACCGGCCACGGCGAGCCGGCAGCTCCCTGCTCAGGATGATGTTCTTCAGGAGAGAGGTTTTTGCAGTTGTGGGATAACACCAGGTCTGGAGATAGAAATCTCTCCTGCAGCCACAAGGATGCTTCTGGGGAGGGTTAGATTGGGTATTAGGAAAAAATTCTTCACTGAAAGGGTTGTCAAACGTTGGAACAGGCTGCCCAAGGAAGTGGTGGAGTCACCATCCCTGGAGGTGTTTAAAAGACGTGTAGATGGTGCTCAGGGCCATGGTTTAGTGGTGGACTTGGCAGTGTGAGGTTTACAATTGGACTCAATGATCTTAAAGGTCTTTTCCAACCTAAATGATTCTATGATTCCAAAGCCCTGTGAAAACCCAACCCTGCTTGGTGGCTCTAGAAATAACCTGGCTGAAACGGAGATGTGCCACGGCTTTGTCAACCACCCATCTTCCCGGAGGCCTGACCTTGGCTCAAAGCAGCTCTCACCAGTGCTGTTCCTGAGGGAAAGCACAACCACGCACTGATTGCTGCTGGGTGGCACAGGGAAGGGCCAAAATGGAGCCTCCTCTGAGATTGCTCAGGTTGGGCCACCTTGTCAAGAAAGATCAGGACTTTTGAACTCCATGCAGGTTTCTTCATCGCATGAGGAGCAAAGTGAACACTACCTACTTTATTTTGGGGGGTGGCACCCCAATTAACACATCAGAGTTGACATCTGGCTCTTGTTTGTTTGCCCGCACCTTTGAAAAATCAGGTTTGATTTTTCTAAGGAATTCCCCCATGCACACTTTTTTTTTGCATTGCTCTGGTCCACAAGGCCTTCAAGTCAACAGGTGCCCGGGCAATGTAGAAACCCTGGGGGTTGGGGGGATTCCCAAAGGAATAATTTCTTTGAGACAGATGCCTACCCAGGGACTGGAGAAAAAAAGGCCAGAATTAAAAAAAAATAAAAAGAAAGAAAAAGAAGAAAAAAAAAGAAAGAAAAAAAGAAATCCTTAAAAAAGGCATTCAGCTCTCATCCTCTGAAATTCTGTGAAATTCCCGGTGGGTTAAAGGTTTCAGAGGGTGGGGAAAGATAAAGGTCTACTTCTATGTGTATTATCCATTAAGAAAGTGCAAGAGAGGAAACTTTGAATTTGGAGAACAAACAGTAATGAGTCCAACATTTTACATCTTCAAAGAGCAAAGCAGGGTCTGTGAGCAATTAAAGTTCTGGGACATTAATATCTTCTGACCCTGCGGAAAAGGGCAATCAAATTCCAATCACGTCTAAAAAACATCTGGACAAATTTGAGCAAATGATTTTTCAACCCTCCATATATTTCTTTAAATTACACTGTCATCGGAGGCAAGCCACATCCCAGAGCATGAAATAAATGAGAGCTGTTTGGGCTGGTAATTTTTTTTTTCTTTTTTTTTTCCTTTTTTTTTGCCGGATAGATGGAGACGTGTGCAGACACACAGCACCCACTGCTGAGGACCCGAGCAACCTATGAAGCACCCAGTTAGTAGCCTGGGAGGCACAGCCAAGTGTAAATCATCACATACAGCACATCCACCGAGAAAGTCCCAAGGGAGAGAAATGGGCTGGAGGGACCAAACCGAGGAGCATTAGCAGTACATAGTGCTGGGGTTTTTTCTTTTTTCTTTCTTTTTTTTTTTATTAAACGTTATGGAAAAGACATTGCAATTTGGTAGCAGACAAACAGGTGTGTGTGAGCAGCAGGAGGGACAGACAGACATGCTGTTGAAGCAAAACACTGATTTTTGGTCCCCTTTTCATAAAGATTTTTTAACTGGGGGGGGGGCTTGGAGACGATGTACAGTAGCTAGGGGACAGTCGCCTACATCCTCTATAGGGACAGAGGGTGTTAGCAGAACCCCCCCCCGCAGAAGGACGCAGAAGCCATAGGGTCTGCCTTGCCCATAGGGCAACTCGAGCATCCTTCCTCCCTGTGGGACCGCTAGAATTTGGGGTCTGGCAACTCCGTTTGCTTTCAAAACGAGCTAAGAGGAAGGGTTTCAGGAGGGGGAGAATAGAAGGGAGGCCGGGGGGGGGTCAACTTGGCACTCACTTTGTAGCAAGCAGCATGTTTTTCCTGGAGTGGAGGTCGCTGGGGTCCGTGTGCTGTCTGTTCAGGTACTCAGAAACAGCTTTGGCTGGGAACTCCGTTTCGCAGATGTACCCAAAATCCCGAGCTAAATGAACGGCCTCACCTGGAGGGGAGGAGAGGGGACATTAAAACCCCCGGGTACCACCGGCCCCGGGCTGGCTCCCACCTCCCGAGGCTGCTGCCCCCCCTCTGCGAGAGACCAGCTCTTTCAGGCCGGGTTTAGAAACCTTATAACATCCCTTGTACCTTAGGGACAGGCTCCAGGTATATGGTTTCCCTCCACAAGCCTTGTTTTGGGGGGCAGAAGTAAGTTGATGGGACCGATTTTTCAGCTGATGAGATTTGTCTTTGCTACAAGGCGCTTGTGATGGTACCTACCCCTGCAGCTGGTTGTGCAGAACTGTGGGAAAAGCACGCACACAAATACATACATACACACATGCGTACACACACACACATATACGTTTTCGAATTAACTGGGCCAGAAAAAAAGGGAGGGGAAATTACTAGTTCAATCCCGTAAGACAAAAGCACCCAAACTTCTCTTAAGAGCAGAGAAACCATTCCTGTTTCAATACACCAGATCCTTGTCCAAAATTTTACAGGTGTGGACATAGTCTTAATATTAATGTCAATTCTTTGTGGGACATCATATACGCGCTTGTTTATACACACACACAGAGCACTTGCATCACGATCACAATTATTGCCACATCTGTAAAATGATGGAGATAACTGCATTTCATCCGATGGAAATTATTAATCTGCATTCTTAGCTGACCATCATGCAACAGGAACTCCTCTCTGCCCGGTGGAAAGGTAGCAACCAATGGCAACCTTTTCTGTGAAAAATAATAATTATTCTAACTCTAATTGTCACTTTTCCTGCCTGCCTGGTTTCAGGTTTCTTGCCTCCAGAGGTTCGTGTCATCCAACTCCTACTGATGTACTTCATGCCACAAGAAGAAGACAGTAGCTGCAGAAAGGAGGAAAAAGAGGAGGGAGAAAAAAACCCTCAGACTCTAGGGGGATTCTACCAGATTATAGCTCAGCCCCTATAGAATAAAGCATTAAACCCTTTAAAGCACCGCCTGAGGGACCAGGGGGAAGATTTCCAACACGCAGAACAGATATGTCTAATAACTCCAGGACCACATTATTTTTAACGATCAGGAGTTGCTTTCCAACGTCATCTTCTGCTTTCCAAGGCTTCTCGCTAATCACCAAACCGCTTAATGAAAGCGAGGGCACCCTGAGGACCCTGGAGGGGTGTCGCCCCCCCCCGCCGCCGTCACCCTGTGCCCGGCAGGGTGTCCCCCCCCGGGGCACGGCTCGGGTAATTCTAGCCGGAGCTTTTCTAGAAAAGCAGATGAATCTCCAGCAGGCAGAGCTTCTTCTTAAAAGGAAGGAGCTCTCTCAAGGTAAACTGTTGATTTGTAAAGAAATCAGGGGAGAGGAGGGTAACGTTCACCTTACTACACACTTGACACAGATTTTAGCATCGCTCTGCAACCGCACCGGCTTCTGAACCTCAAACCAGCCTCGGGGAAGGGTTGATTTTGCTGTGAGTGGGGTACACCGCTTTTCACCCACGCAGAGGGGGTGAAGCCGCACTAACCCCGGTGTTAAAAGGCAGTTGTGACCCCCCCCAAATGCTTCGCGTCCCCTATAGCGCGACCCTATATCCGTAACCTACGCGGAGCCTTGCGCACTGGGCATAACCTATATGCGGGTACCAGGAGGAGCAACTTTCTTTCTATCAGCCCCCATCTTTTTGGGAGCCTGCCTTCAGCTCTGCATGCGGTAAGGTCTTATCGCTCACATAACTCAATCAAAAGAGTTGAAAAGTTAATATCTAGCACAAATGTTTATGCACGCTTATATGCAGAAGAGATAAGTGGATTATTTATACGCCTCTCGGTGTGTACGTGTAAGGCAGATACATATAATTCATAATTGCATCCATACTATTCCGGTTATGTTTTTTTGGAGAAGGTCCAACTTCTCTTAGCGTAAACACGCACATATCCTAAACATATTAGTGGCTCTAAATTTTACTTTTCAGTACAGTAACGATCAATCAAAGAAACATGCCGAACACCAAAATGACATTAGTTGACTTGAAATGAGGTAAAACTTCAGTCTGCCCTTCCCTCTCTCCTTCCTCAGGAATAGCTTGTGTCTTTGTTCAGTTCTAGCCACCTTAAGGTAAACCGTGCTCTGTGACTCTTCAATTGCTCTGATTTCTTTAAAAAAAAAAAAAAAATCCGTATTATTTTTCCTCGTTGAGCGTCCTGTAGTGGCCATAAACAAGCTCTGGAGGAGCAAATTAGCGAGAGGATGGAGGAGACGTGGAGTAGGAGAGCGCAGGCTGGAAATTAATAGCAATGAGGAATGGGATTGCCCTGCAGAATCACACACACGTGTACACACATGTACACACACACACACACACACACACAACCTCATTCTTACCACCAAGAGGAATCACTGACCCTCCAGCCAGCCACTTCATTTTTGGGGATGGGATCCTTAACCGTGCCGCTGTTCATGCTAACCCGCCCTGAATTTCACCTCTGCAAGGTTTTTCCCACCTGATCCCGAAAGATGGTGGGGGTTTGGGGTTTTTTTATGGTTCGTAAAATGTCAGACAGGAGTTCAGAGCAGGCAGGGGTGTGAAGGGAGCTGCAACCCTCGGCTTACCTTCCACCAGGGAGGTGAGTAAAGTGACATTTGCGGCCTTACGCCTGCCGGCTGGTAAATTCAAACCGATTTTTTCTAGCCTTTCTCGCAAAGATCTCCCCCCGTTTTTCGATTTGGCTCTAGAATTGCAAAGAAATTAACATCGTGATTAACCCCGCAGTGTTCCTGGAAGAAACGTTTAGTCTGTGCAGTCAGTGGAGCCTGGGAGGGTTTTCACTCGACGTGAAGGACTTCGGGTGTGTTGGTTTCTGCTCGGGTTTGCTGAGGTTTGCTTAATTTCTCCCAGGGGTAGGAGTGGGGATGAACCCACTTTTCTCCCTATTTTATCCGGGGAAATCAAATAATGCCAGACAGCAACAATTAATGGACAGGGTTCTGATCCAGAGAGCAAATGGGTTCCTACTCTATGACACTAATTCCTATTAGGATGGAGTGAGGAGATGGGCAGAAAGGTAGAGGAGGAGAATTAAATCCTCGGTTATTCCAGGAAAGGGCCAGAATGGGAAGAAGAAGGAGGGGGGGGAAGGTGTGAAATCTGAAAGGCTCGAAGGGAGAATGTGTGTGCCTGTGGATAGATAGAAAAGGAGGAAAATATTTATTAAATCATTTCGTGAGTGTGTTCTTGGGCGGGAAGGCGATGCTGAGAGGAAGAGCTCACCTGAAGGCAGGGTGCGTTATACAGAGGGAACCGATCGCCTGAAGGAAGATTTGAATATCTGTCGGAGGTTACTGATAAGGACAATAAAAGGATGATGGAGCTATAGGTGGGAAATACAGAGCTATTGTTCGGACGCCTGTACATATGTAAAGCCCCAGGGATGAATTCTTGCCACCTGCGTAATCAGGGAGAGTTTTGGCACCTAAGATCAGAGCCTATCCCGAATCTCTCTCTTCGTTCTTACTTAAAATTTGTTTAAGAATTAGCAGTCACGCTTAGTGAAAGGAAACCAGAAACGACAGACAAGCCAGACTGGCTTCCCACTATTTTATATCAAAGTAAATAGGGCTAGATCCAGAATTGCAAGCGAGCAGCTTTCTGTATTTCATCTGCTCTGAACCAAAAGCTTGTCTAAAATTTAGATTCAAGATAGGAACTGAAGTCAGCAGCAGCCAATGGTTACGGCTTGGGCCACCTCCAGAAATCCACTGAAGTTCCGTAATGATGTTTCTTTACCTTGATAATTATATTTTCTACAGTGCATCTCTCAGATGTTCTCCCTGCTCCATTTGTAGCTGTACGGAGTGAGCAGGCAGGTTAGCATCTGTAAGTAAAAATCTCTGCTGCTCTCACTGGCAAGGATCACAGCTAAACATTGATTACAGACATTCACGTGGAACAGCATCTATTTTAGGATACCTTAATTCTCACGTGTATATTTGGGTGACTGACTGCATGTAGCAGGACTTTCCCCCTCCTCTCCAGACACGGAGCTGGAGCCCCTGACGTCATCACAGATTTTTTTTGCAGGGAAAAAAACCTAACCCACAAAACCAAAAAACCAACAACCAAACAACAGAGCAAACAATTTTAAAAAAACTTAGAGTCACTGTTGCCCAATTGCTGCTACGGATGTTGGCAAGATATTTCCTCCTCTAAGATGAGCAACTTTTAAACGTGATCTGAATTTTTTTCAGGGCCAAATTAATCGCATTTGTTTCTGTCTCGAAGTTGTGCTTTATTTTCCAGTCCGACGTATACCTCACGTGTAGAAAATGAAGCCTTATCCCCTCTCAGCTCTCCATTGGCTTGAGTAAACTGGTACCTTATACCATGTCATGATTTCTTCCCTGTTCTGACCAGAGATAGAGCCCTAGCTCACCTTTCTTCCAGACAAGTCATACGGACAATTCACAGTCCTTCAGTCACTGTCAAGAAGATAAAGGCCTTTCTCCTGTTAGTCTTTCCAGCTGACGACCTCGGAGGTTAAATTCTTGTTGCTTGTACCTAAATGCACAATCTCCCACTTGATGTGATGGAGTGGCAACCAGACCTCCAGGTTATCCCTCACTCCTTTTCCTCAGTACCAATAATGCCGGCTATTTTGAGGTCCTCAGCAAAATCCACCAGGACATTAGTGGGTGATTTGCACAAAAGTTAAATGACAAAGGCCTCAAGACCAACTGTGAGTAATTCCTCTAGCAACCTTCTCTAGATGAAGCGCTAAGTTTCTGACTTTCAAAGCTATCTGTTGATGGCCTTTCTTTAGGCGGGTACTTACCTACCTTACAGGTTGCCTATTAATCCCCTGCCATTTCAACAATGTCTTGTGTGACACCATGTTAATTGCCTTATTGTTATCGCCATATAGAGGAAACCTCATGGATATATCTAGGAAATCCCTAGAGATACATCAGGTCCTGAAATACATCAGGCCCATCCTGCAACACCTATCTGCAACATGCTCATCACGGCATTTTATTTCACCCTTTTGCTTAGAGAGAAGCGTGAGGAGAAGGAGAAAAGATAGAAAGTGTGTGCAGGTACAAGAGTGAAAAACTTCTTGTCTCGGTTCCTTCATTTTGGGATGCTGTGATAGAAAACGTACAAGGCCAAATCTTTCTCTGGTCTCCACATGTTCACCTCAATGCCCGAATACAGCGTATTTCCACCTTACCCTGAATATTTGCAATCATCTTTACAGTTGACCAAGTATTTCTGGTGCATGCATGGATGCCCACACGTGGGCATGTTCACACACTCGCCCCAGCCTCTTACCTTCTAAGTACTCCTCCTAGGAGGGATGCATTCAGACACTCTGGAGGAGAAAGGCGTCTTTGAACTTCTCCCACAGTTACTTTATACTTTGAAGTTGAACTAAGCAAAGACAAGCGGCCAGGTACAGAGCAAAACACCTCTCCGGTATTGACTGAAATTCCACCCAGGAAGCCATCTTTATTCATCATCAAAGAAGTAACAGATTTTGGAGGAACCGGAACTGGAGAAAGAAAAGGGGAAGAGGGGAGAGAGAAACCATCATGCCACGAAGGAGTACAGGAAAACCACAGTCTCTCTGACATGCACAGAACAGCAAAATGAAAGGGAATTTGGAATCTCTGGCTACCTCCAGCAACCTAAAGGGTGCTGCTCCCCCAACCTCTAGGAAATTGCTCCATGAATGATGGATGGAGAGAAGGGTGGTGCAGTACAGCCTCTATGCAGGGTTTGATCAATTGGGAAATAAAATACATATTGGCAAGCACCTGGCAACTTTCGGGTTTGAGCCTGTGTCTCACCCAGAGCCCCCCGATGCCTTTTGTACAACGGACAGCGCCTTTCTGGAGGGGAAAAAAAAAGGAAAATTTACTTTTTTTGCTAATGTTTCCATTACTGCTAAGCTGAGCCAGGAATAAATTCACTACACGAAGAGAGTTGCTGTCTTAAATAAGTATCAAGGCTGGAGGATACAGCAACCAGAAGACAGCTCTGTTATTGCTTTGTGTTTTTATTAAGTCTGGTTTATGAAATAAAATGAGTCTTTTCCTTCAGAAAAATGAACACCAGGAAAAAAAAAAAATCTGGTCTAACCATGGCATTCGCCACCTTGATCATATTGTGCTGTCCGTGAAGTAGTGGGAACTCTCCCGTCCCTAAATAAAGCTGATCTCGTTACACTAACACGTATTTAAAGGAAGTTATGAGGGGAAAAAAAAAAAACAAAACAGAACAATAAAGCGAAACTACACAAAATAAAAACATGTCATTCTGTCCACGATAAAAGGGAATATTTCTTTTCTCTGAGAAACTAGTGAGGTTATTTTAAGAGTAACCAAGGGGACTATAAGGCACAAATTCCTATAATAGCAACCAGACACACTCCGAAATAAACAAAAAAAATGGCTAAACTAAAAATGAGAGCAATTCCCCCGTGACATGAATTTTGTTTACAAATGAACTTAAATAGCTCCCTCATAATTGTAAGTGTTATGATTTACAGCAGGTGCTCTAATCAATCAACCAATCACTTTAATTTATAGGGAGCCTCGCTGCATTTTCCCAGTTGTTTCATTTCTGCAAGTAATTGATAACAAACCGTACTTAAGGTATGTTTTATGCAGGAGTTAATAAGAGCTGACAGCTGCTACTGCTGCTTCCTCTCGGAATCGCGGCAACACGCGTTTCCTTATAGAAAATATACTCCGAAATTGGGGGGTGGGGGGGGTGGGGGGGGTTGCTGGTGGTAGAGTCCTGGCAGTCCAGCGGGCATGTTTCAGAGGAGAATACTAATTGATTACACACCCTCGTCGAGCAGATACTACTTCACAGTCTCCCATTTCCACTCAATCAATTGCAAAACCAATTCGGCAAATAATAGGGTTCTATTATGCACATATGCCAGCTATTTAGGTAGTTATAATACATGTCAGTTAAGTCATAAAAACCCTGTTTATTTGCAACATATCTGGAGAATCAAACCATTAGGGTTGAGGGGATATTTAAGTCGTCTGGAGCTGCTAAACAATAAGATCGGGTATCCTAATATATTACCAAGTGCTAACTACTGGGCAATTGCCAATTTTATAACCTCAGTGTATGGAATAGACACAACCGTGTTTCACTGTTTTTATTACAGATCATTTCCTACTGCCAGACCAGACCCCCACAATAAAAGCTCTATAACAGCTAAAAACCAAAAGGCATGTCGATTTTAGATATACATATTGCTTCATATGCCTTGTATATAGTCTCCAGTATAAACAAATTATTTTGAGTGGCTTTACTTCAGGGAATCAGAAAGTGAAATGGATTCCTATTTCTCTATTATTTTTAGTTAGGCACTTTATGCAGCTCATAAAGGCGGTTTCAAATAGTTTGAGAACGGCACAGAAACAGTTATAAAAGAGTTAGAGGCCCGCTCCTGCTTTCGTTGCTATTAATAGGACCTTTTTTTGCCATTGATTCTATAGGAAAAGAATCGTTTGGGGTATCAGAGGTAGTACTGGCAGGCAGAAAAAAATATATCTCTCTTCCCTCCCCCATTATGCAGAGATATATCACTTATTTCATGCACGATGTTCTGCAACGTCATTCGAACGAAGCATCAAGAAAAAGTTTAAAAAAAAAAAAAGAAAAAAGAGATTAATCTGTGCCACCAGACAGATTTTCATGACTGGCATTTTTTCTTCGGACAAACACACGGGCTCAGTGGTTCGAGTACACCTTTACAGTGGCTATATTTAGTGACCAGTTTATCAGGTCACTGTCCAGTGAACTGAGAAATTAAACAAGAGGCAGCAATTCCACGAACATCTGATCTTAGTCCAAACTCACTAAAGAGAGAGGGACCCGTGCAATGCTTAAATGTACCTCACCACACTCGCTTTGGCCTTTTGGAGCACTCATTACATTAGTTAACCTTTGAAATATGGATTTTCACGTGCTCAGTATTTTTTTTTTTCCTTGCAAATTGCTTTTGGGAAGCAGACTGGCTCCCTTCCCTGCTATGCTGAGAGCTCCTCAGCTTTTCTTCCTACCACCGCCTCCCCGAAAATGACCGTATGAACATCCCCATCAGTTGGAGTCTAATAACTCTAAACCCATTTTAGAAGCTTACCAGGCGGTGTAAGCATATCTATTGCAATTTCATAGCTTCAGAGAGATGTATTCTATCTAGGCTCTATATCTTCTGTAAATTACCTAATGCTGCCTCAAAAAAGTGTTTGCCATGGAATGAATTATCTCTATCTATATCATATCTATATGTTTATCATGGCTATAGCTTTCCAGATATAGCCCAGACATTACCAGAGATAATATAACGTGTGAAGAGAGATACACGTCCGTGTGTGCAGCTGCATTTGCCAAATCCCTGCGTGCGTGTAAACTGTAATGCAGAGTATATTTTTAGTCGATGTCAACTTTCCCAGTTGGTTAGGGATTGCCATAACTGCTGAAATAATGCAGAATAACACACACGTATATATGCAGCGTCCCCACCACTTCTGCTTTAACTTTATCCCATTTAGGTTTTGTTATCCCCAGCAGAAACTGTTCGATTTTCTTTCACTCCCAAACTCTATCTGCTGTGTGAATGTGAGCACTTACAAATACATAATTCCCCCTTCCAAAATCTCTGCCTTCTCTCTCTCTCTCCTTTCTCCGTTTCTTTCTTTCTTTCTCTCTTTCTTTCTCCTCCTGTGGTTCCTTCCAGCCTCTTTGTCATTTCTCCCCCTTCCATTTCTCTTCAGCTTATCAATAAACCGGGAGAGCAACAGTAGCCGCTTGATTTGTTAGTAATTATAAGCATACTGTTCCTGCAAACGGGATCTCTAGATGAGTGAGATCGCTTTAAAACGACAGCAGGAAATGGTGGGGAAATGGAGCATGGCGAAACTCAGCGTGAAGCTTTCAGTTCTTTACATGTTTACAATTTTCTGTGCATACATTAAGTCTTAGGGTTTTTTTGGTGGTTTTTTTTTTTTTTTTTTTTGGTGGTGGTGGTTCTCTGTTGGGTTGCTCTCCACAAACGCGTGAAAATGCGCAGAAATGCAGGCGTACAAGAGAAAATGGAAATAAAAGGGCATTTTAGCAACACTAAAAATAAACAAATAAATAGAATTATGTCCTGAAAATAGCTGAATAACAAGGCTCAAAGCTATGGATATCGTTGCAATAACCCTGGTGAATGATATGATAGTCGATCAGTCAATCAAACAGTCAATCACCAGAAATGTTTCTTATATTGCTTGCTAACAAACGTCAGGGACAAACTTATTACTAATCAACTATCGAACTGCTTCCCAATCTTTTTTTTTTTTTATCTGCCTACTGGGCCCGAAAGGAGTAAGAAGTTCTTTGTCCGTTATAACAACAGGACTTTCTTGTAACTGGTGATTTGGCCCGACTTGGTAGCCAAACCTAGAAAGTCCGGGGGCAGCGTCTTACCCATGGCCAGTAATAGACCCGGTTCTTATTTTAATTTTAATGAACAAATACAGAAAGTGTGTATTCGTGTCCCCTTCCGTCCTGTCTCTCTCGTCTCCTCCTCTTCCCCCCGCCCCTCTCTCCTCCACCGCAGTCCCTTTCCCCTGAAAGCCGGGACTAAATTTCAAAGTGAAATTCGTTCCCCCGAAATTGTTTTGCATTCAATTAAAAGGGGAGCATAAGGTTCAATGGGCAATCCAGGAAAAAGCACGAAACTGAGTGGCAGGGAGGCAACACCTCCGATTCCCAGAACTAGCACCTGAAAAGCTGGGGCCAAAGTGGGTTTCAGTTAATCATTTATCCGGATACTTCCAGAAGAGGTGGGGAGGAATCTCATGCTGTATTATTAGGAGTTGAAAATAATGTTAAGACACCTCCTTTCGTGTGTTCCTTTAAAATAGCGTGAACAATAGAGAGTGTTTGCAAGACGATTAATTAAGGCGTTAGGGTTAAACTGGCCTTTCGTGCTAAATCAGATGTGTGCAGACGATGGTCAGAAACAGCTGAAAGTAAATAAATACATCAGGATCATTTTAAGGTCACTGACCGTGCCCCAGAGTCACAAAAAATTAACTTGGGACTCGGGCCACGCAAGATTTTGCAGGAGGACAACTTCTTTCGCCATAGACGGTGCCAAGCAAATTTCAGATGAGCAGCTGACAAGGGGACTCGATCTTTTATTCCTGACACACGGAAAACCTTCCCTTCATTTCAGCAGAAATCGAGGGAAAGGCCTCAAAACGTGCAGCCGGTAAGCTCTCAAAGCCGAGTTAAATCTGGTATTAATGCTCTCGGTGATTATTATCATCTTGATGATTTATCTGGCTCCCTCCCTCCCACTGCCACCACCCAAATCTTAATGGAACTAGGAGTTAACGATGATTTTTTAATGTCTCGTTGGATTTTTAGACTGTTAATGTACCGCATCCTTCCCATTATTAGTTTATTGATTGTTCATTGACCATTCCCCTTCAAATCGTATTAACCACCCTCTGCCAGTTTAGATTAGGGGAGTTTAAAAAGCACCTTTCATTATTTCACCGCCACCACCACCACCACAGTAGAGTTCAGGCTTGGTAGCTTAATGCTCGCTCTAATGGGGCAGCTAAGAGACGAGGGGCCACGGTCCCTGCCTATTGCATTAATAGCTCAAAGGGGGCTAATACAGAAAATTAGCCTTAAACGAGCTCTGGAGATCTCCAAATGAAAGAGCCATTTATCACGCTGGCTACCTTCACTCCACTCGTTTGCTCTCTCTACTGGGAACAACTCATTTCCTCTTAACTAAATTACTTCAGAAATGTCAAGTAAGCTCAGATAGCAAACATAACAAGAGACTGTGTATATGTAATCTATTGCGCGGGATCGATACGCGAGATAAATCGATAGCCGTGTATGAATCCCTGTGTAATTTCCTTAATATTTTTGGCAATCCTTTTGCATAGATAGATAATTCCCTCTGCAGGCCTCAAAGACCACAAAGAAACAGACACTTACAGTCTGGATGATATAATGAAGTTTAGACTTCAAGTCCACAGCATGCTTTTCCCACTGTGATGTAATTAAAGCATTTTAGGCACTAAACTAGGTTTTGGTGAAGTAGACCCCCTCCAACCCTCGTCTAGCAAATAGATATCACGGGGAGTGCTCCACTGCACAAAAATCAGTCAATACCTATCTGTCCATCTATGCCATCCGCCTGCAATAATGACTTGCAGAGTTTAAATAACTTATTCTTACTTCAAAGTACATCCTCACAGCTACAAACTGCAGGGAACAAAGCGAAATTGATACTGAACCCTCTCTGTGTTGCTCCTTCTCTCGTCCTGATTAAATATTGTCTGCCACAAACGTGACCTACTATTTATTACCCATATTCTCTTCCTCCGCACCCAGGAAACTTGCTACGCAAAAAGACACTGAGCTCATAATATTCCTTTATGCTGGAAAGTTTCTTAGAGCTCAGCATTACTTCCAAGGAAGAAAATACTGCTACAGGGACTTTAAAAGAGTTGCAGACGAATCTCAGGATAGGGTTTAGTAACCTAATTTCCAGAGTGCATATGTATCCTGTTCATCATGGATAAACTGGGAATATCTCTTCCTATGGCTGCAAACAGGCACATGTAATCCCCCCTATATGGACTGGGTCTCTATAGGCGGCAGCTGCTCGACCTGGGGCCGTTGCAGTGCCCATGCACAAGCAGCACACCTAAACCTGTACCTGATACATAGAACCATTAACATTCCCATTTTAGTGCTATTCGCTATCTAACTGTAGCACCCAGCATGCACATTAAATATCTCTGCTGTCCTCACCATCTGATGGAGGGAGAGACACAGACAGAGGGAAAAAGGGAGTAAAAAAGAGTATTTTGGACTGGGTGACCAAGAGAAGAGTGTTCTGCGAAAAAAAAAAAAACAGATTGCGAAAGCAAAAGGCAAGCACGGAGCAACGTTAGAAAGGAATCTCTCTACCACAAATCAAGCACCAATTAATCAAATACACCCAAGAGGAAACATCGTGTATGAGGTGTCAAGAGGGGGTGGGGAGGGGAGGAGCGGGGAGGGAAAGTGAGAGAAAAAAAAAGAGAAAAATACAACCAGAAGCCATCAGGTTACAGACCTAGAGCACAAAACCTGCTAAACATTCAAGCTGAACTAAACCAGGAGAAACAACTTTTTTTTTTTTTTTTTTTTTTTCTTTTAAGGTAAGTAATTTTCTGTTTCTCAAAACCACCTTCGGCTTTTCAACCGGTGGTCATAAATGATGCTGCCAAATGGTCTTCAAGTTTTCATCTGTCCTCCCTCAAATAACTAGAGCTTGATCGTGTGTGTGTGAGAGAGAGAGAGAGACTGTACACGAGGATTTGAATTAAAAAACAATAAATACACGGAAGGACCTCATGCTGCCTTGAACACATTTTAAATAAACACTCTCCCTGTTATTTTGCTTTACATCCTAGAAGATCATCTCTATTAAAGTATTTGTGCGCATTTGACAAATAATAAGGTCCTGGAGATAAGTGCTGTTGATAGTAAGCATAAGGGACAGCATTTCTAAGCCTCATCTCTGGTACTTAAAATTGAATCTAGAAATAGAAACTCCTTAGATAATTAAAGATAGCTTTTCCTACATTTGCAGTGTGTGATCTGTTTAATGTCTATCAGCATAACACAACACTAATCGCCAAGCATCTTCGAGTGACTGTCAGAGAAATGTAAAAAAATTAAGCAGCTGCAATACGCCCAAAATGAGTTATTGTAATTACATTTAATTAGTTTAATTAGTTAATTATTTTGCTTACAGCTGTACAAGAGACTGCAAACATTTGTTAATATCACATTCCCTTTAACAGTATGGGGTGATTCTGCAGTTACACTAAATCATGTGCGCATATGTAGAAAGATTTAAAAAATGGGCATGGGGAAGGGGGGATTCTTGGAGGAAGGGGGGAAAGAAGTCGGGGCTGCCTCTCCATAGGCATTTCTTTCTCTCCCCTTCACGTCTGATTCGCCTGGGAAATGCATTTAAGCCCCCAAAGGGAATCAACCCCCTTCCCCCATTAAAAGCCAAGGGGTCCCCATCGAGGACTATTGGGGGGGGGAGGAAGAGGAGGGGGCCCGTGGAAACTGCATTTGGGCATGGGGTGCCCAAATTCGTGTCATTAAACCCTTTGAAGGACGGGGGAGGGGGGATATCAACTTTTCCTTTCACATCTCTTTCCTTTTCCCTTCGCTCTATCTGCCGATCCAATCAACTATTCATCTTGCTGCCATGTATGCCTGCTTCCCGGATAAATTAATTGCCCCAAAGTAAAAATATATCATGAAGATATTGCTACACAGTAAAAGTTTGTCTAGCTTGTTGGAATAATCCATACCTTTTTTAATGACAGACTGGTCCAATAAGTTCATACCGCTGTTATTGGCATCTTCAACTGACTGTGGATATAAAAACATCACTATTCAAATTGACTGGATATTAAAGAATCGCGTACATAAATCATGTCATTCCAAACTGGAGTTTCTGTTATTTCCATTTATATTAATTCACTAGGGGAGGAGGGATTTTTTTTACTACTATTATTGTTATTATTATTCCCCCAAATCGACAAGGAAATGAAATTCTTACAAATTATATAGTCTTCTAATAAAAAAAGAGGTGTGAAGCATATGGGGTGCAATACTGGTTTTGTTATCTTATAAAACATAGATATCACATAGACTTCTTTGCATTCGATAAAGCTTTATATTTCTTCCTTTGAAAATCTGGCAATTTGGCAACATCTGCAAGATCTATGGCATGACATAAATGAACACGATTAAGGACAACTTAAATTCTCCCTCCCCTTTCCTCCCCCTCCCTCCTTTTTTTTTTTTTTTTTTTTTTGGTTTGGTTTGGTTTTGTTTGTTTGTGTAACCCTGCTACATCTTAATAATTCAAGGGCCATTTACTTTTTATATATAATAGTTTACATTATGGACTTTTAATTAAAGCCTGAGCAATTCGGAGTGCAGCGCAACGCCCACATCGTATAGGGTACAAGCAGAAAGAGATTTACAGCTCCCGAGGTTGCTTCCATGTCCTGAATCAGTGGGGACGGGGAGGGGGCGAGCAGGAATATCCGTTATCAAAAGTATGAACTATTAAATTGATTGCTTAGGAAAAAGTCTCCCGGTCTCATTTTCAAAGCCTTTTTTTTTTTTTTCTCCCTTTTTTTTTTTTTTCTTTCTTTCCAGCCCGCTTAGGAGCACACCTGTTATTATGGCATTAACTTCTTGAGCAGGGAAGAGAACAAAGACGGGCACAGAGGACAAAATAAATGTTGGGTTTCATTTCTCAACACGAAAGTGGGATACACAAAAACAAACAAACAAACAAAAATTACCGCTGAGTCTGCGGTCGGCACAGTAAAATCGTCTCCCAAAGAGAAGAGGTGTCATAAGAGCAATTTATTGCAGGATTACGACAGGTTCCGTTTTAGGGTAAATTCTGGGTTTCAGAGAAAGGGAGGACCTGTGGGTTTCTTGGTTTTATTATTTTATTTTTCTCATTACTGTCTAGGGTTTGGGTTTTTTCCAGGTTATTGCATTTTTGGGGAGTTGTCACATTTTTTCCCTGGTAAGGAAAACATCTTTACAGCAAAGCAATTATTTTCTTCCCTATTATTTTAACTTTATCTTTGCTACACCGAAAGGCTGAGCTCATCCGGATCCAGCCCTTATCTCCGGCTCTCTCTGCTCAGCAGAGACGTTCAAGATGGAATACGGTTCAGGAGAAAATTACATCTCCCCAAAATGTGACGGAACAATATTTTCTATGAGACCTTTCCTTTCATTTTCCCTGAATCCCGGCTCAAACGAGCACACACACACACACGGTGGTTTCCTTCTGTCGTGTGTTTGTGCATGGCTGTGTCTCTCTCTCGTAATCAATAGGCTACATACCTAAAGGGCACAAAATAAAATTACAAAGTCTTCCCTCCTTTCCCTGAGCAGCTCCCAAAGAGGGATGATGAGTAAATCCTGCAGCCTGCTGGAGTGCATCGTGGTGCTCCTCGATGGCACAGAATTGGAGGTAAATATGAAACGCCATCTTTCCTTTCCTTTTTTTTTTTTTTTTCCCCCTCCTTATCTCACCTTATCTCTGGAGTCGACGGTTGTGCACACGCTTTATGTGTGTGCGTGCACTCCGCTCGCTCCATCAGCAACGTGGGTTAGTTGTTGTAGTTAATGAGAAGACTCCTGTCTGATTTTCTATCTAATTACGCCCTCCTGCTGGGTTTTTGTACAGGATATTCGCTCAGCATGCTGGCAGTTAATAGTCACAGAGAGGATCGTAAAGATTTAATTAGGACTGCATGCGGAAACGTGGAAAAACAACTCAGACTTTTAATTACTAGACTTCTTTAGTTAAAAGTGATACCAGGGGTTACTTTATAAGAGACTTGCGTGTTTTGGTGCAACTTAACTTTCCGTGTCTGTAGCTAGCACATATGAGCGGGGCCGGCAGTCTGAGTGAGGAGGAGGAGGAGGAGGAGGAGTGGAGGTGTGTGTGCAGGGAGGGGAAAGGTGATGAGTCTCCAAATATACTTAGAAAATCTGGAGAGGAAGATTCCCCTCCCTCCCCTCCTCCAATAATCTGATAGCAAGGAGCTTCCTTTATACCATATATATACACCTTATTCGACAGCTAGGGCTGTATCTGAGGAAAACGCCTGAAGACTGAGCTTTTTGTTTTCCTTTAAAGAATCTAGATTTCCCCCTGTTTATTTTCTTTATCCTATCTTTTCCTAGTAAACCCCTACTTTTGCCTAGCCGGGGGGAAAAAAAAAACCCAAACAACCAAACACCCCCCCCGCACACAACAAAAGCAACTGGGGTGGCAATGGTGTTTTTCAGAATCCCTATTAAATGATGCAAATTTGTTTTCAATAAGTAGGTCTTGGCTTCTCTGTTCCCTGTCTGAGGGCTGTAAATCGCAGATTGAAAATTCCTCTCAAAAAGGGCAGCAATAGCAATACAATACGTCCTGTTTACAATAACAGAGCGCTATCGTGTTACAATCACTTAATTCTACCCCTGGACAATGGCTCACACATGGCCTGGATTTGGTGTTTATAAAATAACTACTGTTTCTTTCTGTCACGCACTCTCTTTCTCTGTCTCACTCTCCCTTGTCAGGCCAACCCATTCTCACGGCACGTATTTAATCAGACATGCATAAGCTAAAGCAAAGAGACACATCTTTATCCAACTACGTACCTAGATATCGGTTCAACTTTTTGGACTACCAAAAAAGGAACAAAAAATAATATTTGGGACCCTTCCTGGTAAGTCTCTCTAGTGTTCGTGGATAAGTATATGTCGCCTAAGCAGGAATCCCTGTAGCTGGAACGGATTCCTTGAATCTAGGATAAATCCATATTAAAAATCAGGGTGGAAAACTGCCCAACTTCATCTGTCACTAATGGGGGGACAAGAATAGAAAACGCTGAACCGTAGGAGCGAGTACTGGTCTGCTTTCCCTCCCGCCTGTGTCAACTTGCAGTTGGACACTTCCTCCTTCACGTGTTTCTCCTTGGGATACCCTCCTCTCCCTCTTCCCCTCCTCCCCCAGCCTGAGACCAAACTTTTAGAAAGAAAAGGCCTCTTCCATTTCCCGCGACGTCAGCACCCCAAAACAAGAACCCCCGCCCTGCTGACCCACAGCCTCGTCTGCCCCGGCCCATCCCCATCCCATATCATCCCCATCCCATCCCCATCCATCGAATCGCATCCCGGCCCCCGCCCCAGCCCCGGCCCCGGCCCGCGGGTGGCGGCGGGACGCGCCGCTGCGCTCGGAGCCGTCGGTGGGACGCACTTTCCGGGAGTGCTGCGCCCTGCCCGCAGAAGGGCTGTTTTATTGGAAAAGGGAGGGAGAGCTGCTTTATTTGAGCTGAGCAGGACTCTCCCTTCTTTCCTTTTCCCTCCTTCTTTCTTTATCTCGCCCCTTCTCCCTTTCTCCCTCTCCCCCTCTCTTTCTCTCTCCTCCTTTCTTCTCTCTCCCTTCTCCAGTCGCCCCCTTTCTCTCCATTTTCTCCTTTCTCTTTCTTTTCACTCTTTTCTCCCTTTTATATTTTTCTTCTTCTTCTCTCTTTTTTAACTCTTTCGCTTTCCTTCACCTCTCATCTCCCTCTCTTTCTCACAAGAGCAAACAATTACCGGCTTTTCTTCGGGGAAAGTGTAAATATCAAAGCACAAACAGTACTTAACGTCTATCGGTCGTAGAGAGAAAGAAAGAGAGCGATCCCCTTTCTGCATTCACAGAGGTAAAACTCGCCTTGACCTGCAAGCCAGTTTGTCTGAGCCAGGAATGCGAGACGAGACCTGAGCATCGTGCCCGTGGGGGTCAGGGGCTGCCCCCAGGTCTCAAAAGCAGCTTGGAAACCCGCAGAAACCAGCGACCCGACGGCCACTGAGCTCGGAGGCAGGAGCAAATCCAACCAGAAAATCCTTTCTATTTCTAAAGCAACTCGCCCCAGCAAAGCTCGGCGATTTTCCAGTGAAGCCCTAAGACAAGCCTCAAGACAAGGCAATACGGCCCCCCCGCTTCTCCTCCGCTGATTCCTATAATGTTCAGCAAGACCCTTTTTCATGGCTTTTTTTTTTTTTTTCCTTCTCAACCTCCTCTCTTCTCCTTTCTTTCCCCCTTTCTGTAACTTTGAAGTCCGTATCTCATCCAGTAGTCCAGATCTTTATTTATCCCAAGTCTAATTATATACACATATATATGATACATAGATTTGAGGGGGGGGGAAAAAAAGGAGTGGAGGGGAACCCCCAAATCCCGACTAGTAAAGCCTGATGCAGGACCTGGCCCCGAGAAGCTCCAGCGCCCGGCTCGGGGGTCCCCACCGGTTGGCCAGCCCCTGCTTCAACAAGGTACAAACCACCCCAGCACCGAAGCTGTTAAGGGCCTTTCTGTTTTTAGGAAATAACACGTGATGATGAGTTTCGCGTGGGATGGGAGAAGGCTGGGAAATACTGTGCTTTGAGCCCGGTGAAACTCCTTTGTTACCCAAAAGGGGGAATAAAACTATTTAAAATCAGTGCTACCCTACCAATTATACTTAAAAAAAAAAAAAAGGGGGGGTGGTGGCTGATCACCGGTTATTGCTTCTGGTTTGGGTTTTGTTTATATTTTCCCTCCCTCCCGGTTGAAAAATGTAGTAAATTGACAGTTTCATCAAAATCCCTGAACTGCAGGAAATTGGTTTGGGGTGGGGGGAGGGGGGGAGCTGAGATTGCATGGGAAATAACTGGAATTCGAAAAGCCAGGCTTAAAGTCTGCCAGCTTTTGAAACACGTGGAATATTTAGAGCAGTATGTCTGCCTTCCCCCTGCACTCTGCTGGCTTGCCATGTAGGGGAGGGTTTACAAAGCTGAGCCTGTGCGTGACAGCGATGAAATAACTTCTCTTTAAAAAAAAAGAAAAGAAGAGAAAAGGCGAGGGAGGGGGAGCATCACAACTCGCATCCCAAGGCGGAAAAAGGATGGTACCCCCCCCCTGAATATTGCTGAGGGATGGGGGCTCCGACCTGGAAGGCAGCATCTGCATTGCCCAGGAGAAAGAAAAGCGGTGCCTTACCTGGACCTCCTCCATCCCTGGGTGTCCGATGCCATGCAGAGAAAGGCTGTCCCCCATGCCGGAGTCAAGGCCATGGTGAGCTGAGTGCAGGAGGACGTCTGGCCTCCTTACAGAGTGGTAGTCCCGCCTGGGGTCCAGTCCCGAGAGCTGGGGCAGGGCGGCCCGAGGCTGTGGCAGCAGTGACCCCGTTTCTGATCCCACCTCTTGCCTCTGCCTCTGTCCCCAGGGGTGCTGCTGGGGTTGATGCAAGGGGTTTAGGGAGTAGGGGTCATTGACATGGGAGTAAGGGTCCTGGCTTTGGTGGTAAGGAAGAGGCTGGTAGGGGGGTGGGAAATAAGGCGGCTGGAAATCCGAGGATGGGGTGTGAGAGAGCGGAGGAGCGCTGGAGTAGGGTCCCTGCGAGACGGATCCCAGCTGGGACAGCCTGGAACTGTGGCTGGGCACTCCATCATGCCGGTCCTACAAGGGGAATGAAATAAGAACAACAAAAAAAGAGGACCTTTTTTTTTAAAAAAAAAAAAAAAGTAAAAGGAGCACAAACCCACCCCACAATAAAATCAATTACAAATGTCAGCAGCTGTAACTAGGGTTCGGATGTGTCCCCTTCCCCGCCACGGATTAGAAATGTTCCAGCGCTTTGCACCCAGATCCTCTCTATTCCCGGTAACTAGCAAGGAGGTGGAAAGGGGGAGTGTGAGGGAGAAATGCTAAATGTCAGAATTAAAAATGTAGGACTAGTGCTCCATATGCGTGTGTGATCTGTGACTTCAGTCCAGTAATACGATTCCCCCTCCAGCAGCCCCCCAAATAAAACCAAAGGTAAAAAAAAAAAAAGAAAATGCAAAAGTAAGAAGCCCCAAGCCACCCATCCTTCCGAACAACCCACCCCTTGTCCTGCCTAAAGTTTCCAAACATCTGTTTATTCCCTCTGCTGAAGTCCTGAAACTCAAAATCACCAACCCATCTTCACCTGGAAAAGACCAAAAAGAAAGTTGCACTTCTCGGAAGACTCCGAGGTAAGAAGTTGTGCGAAAAAGGACTTGGAAAAAAAACAAAAACAAAATAAAAATCACGGGGGCTCTTTATATAAAGAGAGTCCACCCCTTTAAAAAGAAAAAAAAAATCAAATAAAGTAAAAATGAAACATCGGTACTGAACAAATCCAGTCGCTATGATTTCTGCAGCAACTTCCAGTGTCTTTTGTCTCCTTTTCCAGTATTATATTCCGGAGAATGGGGTGGGGGTTAATTGTAATGAAAAGTCTTTGGGGTGTGTGGGGGGACGGGGGGGGGGGGAGTGTGTGGAGGCTTCAGAGAAAAGGTGGGAGAGGAGTTTTGTCCAACTCCATCGCGCTGAAGCTGCGAGGCTAAAAGTAAACAAGAAAAATATCTATTCCACAAAGTGTAGCTCAAAACCCCACAAGCAATGGCACACATGGTTAAAAAAAAAAAAAAAGGGAAAAAAGTTTTTTTTTCCCCCTGCTCTCCCCCCAAACTCCCCTAGCTCAAATCGAGAACACACAATGCAAAAAGGGAGAAGCAGCTGCAAGCCTCCTCCAATTATTGTGCTAAATTACCAAGCCAAAGGCGTTTAAAAAGAGAGAGAGAGGGAGAGAGAGAGACAACAGATCGAGAGAGAGAGAGAGAACATGCAATTCTAGTACAACATGGATCCAAACTCACCATGGCGGAATAGGTGTGGACTAACATCTGGAAATAAAAAAAGTCTTGTAATAGCTAAAAATAAAATAATGGTGATAATACTAATAATTGGAGGGAAAAATATCAAGGAGATCTGCAAAGGGACGTGTTGGACACAGGAGAACAGCTTGAGATATTTCGAAGTCTATCCATCAAAAAAAAAAAAAAAGAAAAGAAAAGGAAAAAAAAAAAAGACCAATGCCCCCAAAACCGAGCCTGGAAACCTCTATCTACATATATGATTTACCCCTCCCTCTCTGTTGTTTTTTTTTTCCCTTTTTTTTTTTTTTTTTCCTTTGAGCTCCCAAATACAATCCTCTTCAACCCAAGGCTAGGCTCAGACTGCTCCGCTACCCCTTCCTCCCTTTCCTTCTCTACACCGCCTCATAATAATTGATATTCATGACTATTAATATTACACGACTACTTTAAAGGGAGAATGCAGGACCAAATGGAGCGTGAAGCTGGCAGCCAGCTCGAGAGCTCCCCTACTATTGTAAATGACGTTCATTCAGTGGAGAATTACTAGATGTAATCAGACGAGGGGGGCTGGCAGAGGCAGAGTTTGGGGAGAGGGAGAGGGGGGAAAAAGTTTAGCAAGGAAGAGGCATAACTTCAATTAACTCGAGCGGAGGAAGATGAGGAAAGTAGACACTGCTGAGCTGGAGCAAGGAAGTGAGATGAAGCAGTGCTAGAGGCGAAGAAGAAGAAAAAACCATATTTCCTTTTTTTTTTTTTTTTTACATTTAATTATACATTCCTAATACGAGGAATTGATTGCCTTTGGTGCTTTTGTTCCTGCAGTTGTTTTGGTTTTTTTTTTTTGGTTTTGGTTTGTTTTTTTTTTTTTTAAACAAATAATGACGGAAAAGAGGCTTTTCTAATCCTTCCCCTTTTTGTTAAGAAATGGAAGAAGAAATGTGCAGTCACTGTAATATACGTCTATTTACAGCGAAGATTAAGCCCTTCTGGTGCATGTTACAGATCGTATTTATTCGCAATAGCCGAATAAATACTTGAATCTGCGCTAAGCTGGGCTCCACTTTTTTTCTGAATCCTGTTCCTCCCGCCCGATATGAAAAAAATAAATATATATGTACATATATCTCCCGATTTTCACCCAAATGTAAAATGTATGCAGTGAATTTTAAAGGATAGTAAATTCATAGTTTTGAGGCGAAGCCAGGGGCGATATAAAACCTTTTTGATGTTGCAGGAACCCGTTCAACTGGACTGTCTGCCATTTCTGTTAAAGTTCAACTTACGTTCCTTCCTAAATAGACTCACACTTCCCACAGCAGCCCCCCCCCCCCAGCACACACACACACACACACTCACACACACACTTTTGTTTTAGGAACAGATTCAGTTCAAGTGGCTGAGTGCCTCTACCATCGTGGTGTTAATTATAAATCGGAAAGAAGAGAAACATTTTTTTCCCGAGATAAATCTAGGGGGCTTCAGCTCTTAAAAAAAAAAATCAACAACAATATTTTTTTTTCTTTTTTTTTAAAGGCTCCACGTTACAAAATGTCTTGGAGCTCACCCCCAAGCTAGGGTACACCCTGCCCGCAGCCAAATCCCACCCAACCGCTCTCCCAACTCTGCCTCTCTGCCACGACAATCTAGAAACACGAGTGTCCGTAAAACTCAAATCCCCTTCCAAAGGAGGGTGGGAAAAAAACCCCCCAAGAACCCAAACGCAAACCAAAAAAAAACCCAAAACCCAACCCAACCCCAAATCCCCGACATTCCCCGACCTCGCTGGCCAGGGAGGGGAGATGTTTGTCGCCTGCCGCTGCGGGCACAGACAATGGCCGGGGATGGCGAGGGAAAAGCAGCCAGGGCTCAGCGGCACACACACGCCGGGCTGGGCTCATTCTGCATATCGCTGGGGGTTGATAATTAGCCTGACGGCAGATTTTGGGGAGCGCCGACTTCGCTCCCCCGCAACCGGCGGATCCCTTCCTCGCTTCCCTCCAGCCCGTCCTTTCCCCTCCGGTGGTGAAAAAACCGAAGCTCTGCCCTCCCCTTCTGCCTTTTTCTCCCTTTTTTTTTTTTTTTTTCCCGGGAGTTTTCTCGCTGGAAGTGCGAAAGCGCTCCCGGAGGGGAGAGCCGGCACCGGCGCCGGCCCCGACGGCGCTTCCCCGGGCTGCGCTCCCGGTCCCTGCCCGGTCCCCGGTCCGGTCCCCGGTCCCCGGTCCGGTCTCCGGTCCCTGCCCGGTCCCCGGTCCCTGCCCTCACCCAACCGCCTCCCCACGGCTCAGCCCCCGCTCTGGGGCTGCAGAATTGCGCCCTTTTGAAAATCTCTCCTCGCCATCGCCGTGCAAATACCGCCCCCCCCCCCCCCCCGTTCCAAATAAAAAACTACAAATAAAAGAAAAAAATTAAAATGAAAAGGTAATTTTGCAAAGCGCCTTCCCTTACGCATTTCTTTTTTTTTTTTTTTTTTTTTTTCCCGTTTAGGAGCAAATCGAGCAGGCTGGTTAACTTACAAGAAATGCATATTCGCGGAGCCCGTTTGGGAAAGATCCGGCTCAGGAAACCGTGCAAAATTAAGAAAGGTTTCGCGGTGTTTACTCTGTGGTTTTTTTTTTTTTTTTTGGTCTGTTTGTTTGTTTCTCCTTTCTCGATCTGCTTTTGGACCTCGAAAATAACCAGGAGGTCTGGATAAAGCACACAACTTTTCGTCTCCGCGGACTATGCGGAGCTGCCTTTGAATGTGTCGGTTCGGGTGTGTGTACGCACATACGTGCAAGAATGTGTGTATGTGCCGCTTAATTAGTGCGACTGCATGTATACATGCACATCTTACCTATCGCCATATAGAAATAAAAAGTCGTAAAAAACGTATCCGATTGTGAAAACAAGAAAAAGAAAAGAAAAATCCAAATTCAGGTTGAGCTTAGCTTGGAATTGCAAAATAAAAAAAATAAAGGAAAGAAAGGAAAGAAAGAAATGTATCCAGTCCCTGAATACGAGAATGTGTTTCTCTTCTATTTTCAGCTTTTTTTCTCTCGACATTTGTCCATATTTAATCGAATTATATTTAATTCGAGGTCTAAACAATCAAACTCTTGCCTTTAAGTTGCCTCATTCCAACCCCCAGATCATTTCTTTGATGTTTTAAATCGCATCAAACAGCTTTTCCATGAAAAAAAAAAAAAAAGGAAAAAGAAAAAGAAAAAAGTTAAGGACTTGGCATGCTGAGTATAAATATGCAAATAAATAAGCATTTAAGCATTTACTCTTGGTTTCCCGTCTCTGTACTTGTGTGTGTTGGTGTATGCGTCTCTATATCTGCCTATATGTAGATGTAGAGCTATATATGTATTATAAAGTCATGCCTGTATCTATATACTAGATGTATATTTAAATATACATATACTCTCTTACTCATATGCATATTATATACTCACCTCATAGATATCTTCATACTTGACATTTTCAACCAGTTTCCAGAGCATGATGGCAGGCTGTTCTCTAGGAGGTGAGTGCATTCATGTGAAGAGCAGATGTCTGGATTCTCAGTACTTCTCTGTCTGTAATGATCCATCTATAATTGGAAATGGGGGACAGACACCAAATCCGACGTTCCTCTTCCATCGCAACTTATATCTGTTGTCTGAAACAATAGGCTGCAGAAGTCTACCTCAATCGGATAGTAAAAAACATTATCTGTTACATAGTTACATATATCTACAGACATATATGTGACTATATATATACATATACACACATATATAGACTTAGACTTATATGCAGGCATATAAAGATATATACATATACGCAGTTACACATACACAGGCATACATATACATGCACATATACACACATATATCTCCGAACACACAACTTTTTCCATGTACAGACATATATAAATTGACGCGTTTATATATGTAAATTATATATATTCTTGCATATGTAGGCACATGTATACTACACATTACATATGCATGTATACCTGATCAACTTATATAGGAGTGTATATAAATGCACATTTGTGTAGATATTTATACATCTACACATATATATGTGGATATACAGTGATCAAATATACATACTATATAGTGCATATATCCGCTATTTTAGCAGATGGATAGATAGATGGATGCATAGATAGATAGATAGAGAGAATAGAGAAATTAATGAATATTTTTTCGATCCCGTTTATATTAAAATAAAGAATAGGTTGTCTCTGCACGAGGCGATTCATCATTTACAACGAGATATTACGCTTTTCCCCGAATGCAATATGCTTTTATTTACATGTCCAGAAATTATCCTCTCATATGCAGTAAAACACCAAACCAGCGTCTCATCAAGCACATTCAAGCAAATCTAAAAGGAGTAAATTTAGATCAGTGATTTTCATTTGAAAGCCTTACACTTCAGACTTGGACTGTATATTTTATAACTTGGAAACACTTTCTCTGAAAAAAAAGAAAGAAAAGAAAAAGAAAGAGTTTAGCAAACCCTTCTCTGCACACATTTGAATAGCGATTAGCTACTTTCTGAAAACGATTAAAAACAGAGTTGCATTTGTGCTTTTCCCGGGTAGCCCTCGGTTTGGAAGGGGAGAGGAGGAGTTGGACCATTTTTAACCTTTATTTATTTTTTTTTTTTTCCCCAGGCAAACCTTCCTTCGCATTGTCCGTTTTTTTTTTTTTTTTTTTTAACACGTTGTACCGCAAAGAGGCGACCTATTCTGCAGGCGAGCAGAGCCCATCTCTGCCTTTGAAAGGAAACAATTGAGCTTTGCAGTGGGCTGGTGCAAGGAGGGGGGGGGGAGGGAAGGGAAAAAAAGAGAGACACAGAGGCAGAGAGACAGAGAGAAAGAAGGTGTTTCTAAATTCGAGATCCTGTCTCTGGAAACTTCAAGCTCTGTCTACAAGGTTCCTACAAATCTTTGTTATTCTGCATGGGATCCTATGGGAAAGTGCATAGTGCCCTTTGTACTTTCAAAGGTCCTACAGGTAAAGATGCTTTTATATATATATATGTATAATCTCGAAAATGAAGAGAACTTCATCAGGACACACTTCTGGTGGTGTTTGGTTGGCTGGTGGGAAGGGTGGGCTTTTCTTTTTCTCTTTGCTTTGGCCTCAATTTAAAGCAGAAAGTATAAATTTATCCCTTTTTCCCTCAGCCTCTACCCCCCCCCCCATTTCAAAGTGTACATCTTCTGAAAACTTAACCCTCAAAAAGCAAGAGGCACATAACAGCCAAATATTATAAGAGGAGCTGGACAACGGTCTTGCTGGAAGTTGTTAAAGCAGTTTTTTTTTTTTTTTTCTCAGCATAGCCACCGCTGCACAGAGGAGGAGGAGAAAAGGGCACATCTTTGAGTGGGTTGGACAGACCACTTCAACCGAAGCAATAGTGTAAAAAATGCTGAAAAAGGAGAAAGGATGTATGCTGTTTGCATGTGGATGTGCAGAGATACCCATGCAGCCACCCCACACACGCCCTCATGCATCTATAGATCTGAATGGCCCTCTTAGAAAAATACCAGGCTCATAAAGGGACAGTTTGCCATCACTTTTGTTAAAAGTCTTTGAGTCATGTCCTGGAAGGCTGGCACAGGGCAGGGTGAATGTCCTTCATGACAGCTAATGCTTTACAATTTCGTGGCACCCTGAATTAAATATGCTCTACGTGCTGGGGGAAGGGAGAAAAAAAAAAGAAGCTAAAATAGATCTGACGACCACTGGCTCTCTGCTAACAGAGTGGGAATTCTTATTTTCAAGTCCCACTATTATTACATTTCCTTTGCACTTGCAGAACATGACAAACGTGTCTCAAGCGATCACTTAGAAAATTAAATTGAACAAAGATACTTGCGGGTTTTTTTGTGCTTGTTTTGCACCACCCACCCCCCCCAGCTTCCTTAAGTCTAATATAGCAATTTTAAACAGGAAGGCTTGCACTGATCTATACCCAAAATGTGCAATAAACCCTGGGTCCAAAATGTGAGACACTTACTCAAACCTGACCATTATGAGCTATACTTTCAAACCTAAAAAAAGAAAAAAAAAGGAGCGGGGGGAAGGAAATCCAGTCGTTTTCCGGCACTTTTGGGCCATACTTTTACAATCTCTTCGAACGAAACCCCCAGCTTTTTCAGCGGTGAGCTGAGCAGGGGCACTTACAGCCTCCCTCTGGCAGCTGCGATTGCAAAGGAGCATTTTCTTTTTTTCTTTTTTTTTTTTTTTGTCCTTTTTATTTTATTTTTTTTTAAGGCTGCCTCTCCATATAACCCCGTCCCCCCCGTAGCGAGGCCGGCCCTTGGCGTTGAGCGGAGCAGCGGCTCCCCCTACTGGGCGTTCGCTTCCCCCGACAGCTCCTCCCCAAAACCTGCTGCCTTCCCCCCCCTTATACCCATAGCTGGGGGTTATAAACAGCCAAACATCGCCTCTGCTACAAATACTGCTGATATCACGGGGTCCGCCGTGAGGATAAAGCTGCAGGTTCTTCTTTACACCGTTTTTTCCTTTTTTTTTTTTTTTTGAACAGACCGCTCAGCGTTCGAACCTCTACCTTATCCTTAGAATAAATCCTTTTGCTGCTACTTTTAAAAGCGGGGTATAGGCTAGCTCGAATATCCAACTCATCTCAACGAGATGGTTGTTAATAGCCCGGGGGGGGAAAAGACCTGCCACTTTGGTGAGAAGTCAGGAAAAAAAAAAAATAGAGCTTAATTCAACAAGTTATGCTCCTCTCATTTCATACAACATTTCCAGATTATTATTATTATTTTTTCTTAACTTTGCCCGCACATGGTCAAGACCCTGTTTCAGAAGTGGACTTTTAAGCCTGCTCTGCCTTTTAAATCCAGCGTGGGTCTCTATAATAAAGTGTATACTCCTCTATATCCAACTCCCAGCAATTATTATTGTTGGCTGGAGGTTAAAATAAATCCATTTATCTCAGCGCCCTCTGCTGCTCGCTGCAGGCTTTCGTGTGAAGACAGGTTTCTGACACTTCTGACTAAAAATCCAGGTTTTTTGGAAGTGTTTGGTGCCTTTTCTTGCCAACTAGCTCTTTTTGTTCCTGACACTTTTATTCCATATGTTCTCACGTGTATTTCAGAATTCAGTATTTTTTATTAAAAAGTTTCTTTGCAGTTTAATTCACAGGGGGGGAAAAATCATATAACATTGCAGGTATCTCAAAATGTAGCTTAAAATTCACTGCCTGCTTATTCATGGATATACAAAAAGAACTGATTTTGTGTGCATTTTATACCTTTTCTATGTGAATAATACCATGACTCATCTCTCAAAATAGATCCAACTTCCCATCTTGTTTGCTGGAAAGTTTAGTTTCCCTATTACATCTACATACATAACTAGGGTTTTTCATGGAATCATTGAATGGTTTGGGTTGGAAGGGACCTTTAAAGGTCATCTAGTCCAACCCCCCTGCAATGAGCAGGGACATCTTTAACTAGATCATGTTGCTCAGAGCCCCGTCCAACCTGGGGGACTGTCCAACGTTGGATGTTTTCAGGGATGGGGCATCTACCATCTCTCTGGGCAACCCGGGCCAGTGTTTCACCATCCTCATTGTGAAAAATGTCTTCCTATATCTAATCTGAATCTACCTTCTTTCAGTTTAAAACCATTACCCCTTGTCCTATTGCTACGGGCCCTACTAGAAAGTCTGTCCCCATCATTTTACATTTTCCCCAAACCACCAGTGCTCATTCTTTGTGGAGGGACATCACCAAACCCTCTTGTTGCTCCCTGCTCACTTAGATGGCAGGAACAGTTTATAGCAAGCCAGGAAAGCTCAACCACATGTGCTGAGCCCCATGGGCAGGCCCAAACAGTTTGTGACATTTAATAACCCTGTGGGGAAGAGACTGGGGGCTTTCCCATCAGTGGTGACCTCCCTGGGGACACCCTTTGCCACAGCCCCTTTCAGGCTGTTCCCAAACCCAGGATCAGGGTGAAGGAGTCACCTCTGGGTGTCAGAACCCATCTCCCACTTCCCCGGGGTTGCCAACCTCCTTGTACGACTGCTTGCAGCCAGGCAGGACAAGGCAGAGACAGTAACTCAGTCTGAAATGACTTCCCTGAAAAGGGCTCCAAAACATCCTAGTAACCATGCATAGGAGCAAGTAGGCTAGAAAGGGCTGGTGTGACCATTTCAACCATCACTACTAACCACCTGTGAAAAGAAGGGACGGGAATATCTTTCTGAAGTCTAGCACAGTCTTCCCTGTGATTTCTGACCTTTTGTACAAGAGGAAGAGAGTCAAAAAGCTCTGCACTGGACAGACTTAGTAATGAATGATCAACCCAAGAGTCACGAAACAGAAATCCTACCAGCTGGCTTGTTGCCTCTGTTTCTCTCTCAGTTTTAAAAGAATGTTTATAACAATGTTTGACAAACTCATGGAATGCTTTGGACTCCTTTTTGCTATGAAGACCAAAGTCCTGTTAGTAAATAGTTTATAGTATGTTTGAAGACATTTAGTCAGTTTTCAGGAGGGCATTTCTGCTGCCTTTGCTTTGGGGTTTTCTCTTTGTCTTTCTCCTCTGCCTCTGGGTCTCTTGGGATGGTGAGGAATTGCATGGGATGAATGACAGCAAGGAGTTTAGGACAATCAGAGACAACCCTATGGAAATCCCCGTCCTTACCACAAGGAGACACTGAAGATACCCTTGGTAAATATTTCCAGCTGAGAGAGAGGACAGTGGGCTATTTATTTTTGGCAGCAACTGTAAAATCATCAAATGGCTGGAAAACTGCAGAGACCAGGAAACTTAAAAGAAGAGAGTAGGTGAGTAGAGAAGAAATTTTAAAACAACATCTCAGCAATTTGGTATTTTTTTTTAGGATGAGAGTATTGTCAAATATGAAGAAGCAGATAGGTACAAATTAAACAGCATGATACAAAACATCAAAGTTTGTTTTAAGCTAGTAATAACAAATATCCACTCATAGCCAGTAAAGCCATACTGATACAGTCTGAAAGAGTCAGTCAAGTTGAGCAGAACTCTACTCTCTATTTGGAGAAAGAATTACATTTTTTTATTTAATAGAACCATAGAATCATTTAGGTTGGAAAAGACCTTTAAGATCATTGAGTCCAACTGTTAACCTATCACTGCCAAGTCCACCACTAAACCGTGTCCCAAGGCACCACATGTACACGTCTTTTATATTTATACATGTCTGTTATATTTATACATTGAAATACACTTTTCACATTTTAGGACAGCCTATAGAGATAATTTTATCTATGCTCAAGATACAAGGTTTAAATTTCATGGCAGGAGAGAGTTGATCAGTTTTAAGGAAAGAGAAGAAAAATTAAGACCTGGCCTGTTATCTGATTTGACAGTATTTTATTTTTCTCCAGTACCATCCTCCCTCACTTTCTTTTTAATTCCTGCATTCTCTTAACTTGCTTTCTGGAAGTAGGCACTCGGATAATATGACCATAGGCAATGCTTTCAGGAGTTAAAAAAAATTCTGGGTACATGAAAGGAGACATAGCAAAATCAGCAGACTGTATCTATAGGGGAAACATAGTTCAGGCTCCCCAAATTGCTCATAATACATGCAGAGTCACACCATTCCCTGGGTGCTCCCTTCAGTTTGCTCCTAAACTGCACTGTGGCCATCATGGACCTTAGCCCAAGTAATAGTGGGGTCCTAAGTTAAAATACTCATTATCTGTGGTTTTAAGGGAGCTTAAGCCCCTTCCCTTCCCTTCCCTTCCCTTCCCTTCCCTTCCCTTCCCTTCCCTTCCCTTCCCTTCCCTTCCCTTCCCTTCCCTTCCCTTCCCTTCCCTTCCCTTCCCTTCCCTTCCCTTCCCTTCCCTTCCCTTCCCTTCCCTTCCCTTCCCTTCCCTTCCCTTCCCTTCCCTTCCCTTCCCTTCCCTTCCCTTCCCTTCCCTTCCCTTCCCTTCCCTTCCCTTCCCTTCCCTTCCCTTCCCTTCCCTTCCCTTCCCTTCCCTTCCCTTCCCTTCCCTTCCCTTCCCTTCCCTTCCCTTCCCTTCCCTTCCCTTCCCTTCCCTTCCCTTCCGTCTAGGTTTATAAAGAAAACAGTGACAAGGAACATTTCTGGATACTCAATTTTCCTTTTGCTCAAGGCTTCACAGGATCCTAGCATGGTTTTGGCCCATGTCAGCAATTTCAGGCAGCTCCTAGCCACAGTCTGGGAATCAGCAAAGACCAGACACTATTCCCAGGAGGCAGATTGGGTATGACCACCCTGGTTTAGAGACTGAGTGTAATAATATGGGTACAAGCTACTCTGTGCCAGTTAGACTCATGGCATATAGTTCAGATATACTCTGAAAAATCAGATGCAAACTCCTTGTTTGAATTAGGTTAACTGCATCCTCACTGCCTTCCACGCAATATTCATTCTAGTGATAGAATATGATTTTAATATTAATATTAATATAAACATGCAATTTAGAGTTGTAATCCTAAGGTAATTGTATATCATTGCTTTCATTATTATAAATGCACAGGCACAATAAAAATCAATGTTTCCTGCCTAAAAGGCATAGGAATGAGCAAGTGTAAATGAATCATTCTAACAGCTCTGAAATTAAACATTTTGTTCTCCAGTATCAAAATAAGAATGTTGAAAATTCAAATTTTAGCCTTTCTCCCACCCCCAGCTTTGAAATGAACATCTAATGATTTGATTTGGCTGCCAGGAGAGAACCTATGTTGCGAAAAACTTTCAAGCACCTGCAGTTTGATAATCACATTTGTTTATGGAGTTTCAGAATACCTTCCTAAAAATGTAATGGCAGTGCTCCTTAAAAAAAAGGCTCATAGTAAGTCTACTCCATTTTGCCAACATTGGTCTTCATTACTGAAGTTCAACATGGTCATTTTTTTCTTCAACTAGATGATTAAATGTTTCAGCCCACTTTTATTTCAGGGATCTTAGACGGGGTTTTATCACATGTTGAAATCACAAGAGCGGTGTCACAGTTCCCTGAGTGACCAACCTTGTTTCAATCTTCTGCTTGTTTGTTTTTTTTTTTAAATCTCTGATAACTAGGATTATTTCTAAGTTTATGATGAATCTGTTAGACTTCAGTGAAAAGATAAAACAGAAATATCCTTCAGAATACATGGGATATAAAAGAAGGGACTTTAATCAGTATCATGGAGAGGGGACTGGAATTCAGGAGAGCGGTTCCCTCTCCCAGCTCTACTTCTACTGCTCCCATGTGCGTGACTTTGGTTCAGACTTGCTTCTTTACCGAAGCTCCATTCTGGCTTGCCTTGTTCCCTTTTAATCATCCGTCCTTATCACACAATTAATTAAAAGGAACCTGATCACATTCTAGAGGCGTGAACATCAGGAAGATTCTTGGCTGACAAAAAATAAAAGGGATCAATGTTGCAGCAGGAAGAACAGAATTCAGCAAAGTTCCTCGTTGTGTCAAATCTCCTTACGCCATGTAGGATCTCTTGTGCAAATGAAGGGTGATGCCTGTTTGGTCAGCTTCTCTCGTTCCCTAGGGGTTTCCATTTGTGCATCCTCTGAATATGGAATTAGTGTAAAGTAGAGCAGCCAATCTATCTTGTGTAAGTCATGAAAATAGGCACAGATAGACCAGGAAGGGGGGGATGGTCACAGCTTCATAGAAACAAAAGCTGCAATTGCTCAGTTAATTTAACTCCTGCAGAACACGGGCCAGAAGATCTCCATGGATTGACTGTTGAACGAGCTGCAGTGTATCTTGTAGAAGAATTAATAATAATACTGTCTTGGTTTTACTTTTTAAGGCTGTGGCTGTAAAATCTTTGCCTAACTTAATGAATTGTTCCTTTCTTAATCACTATCTCTGATAAAGATACAAATCTGTTTTCTTGAACTTGAATCTTAAACAAGCAAAATCTCCTGGTTGGGTGTATCTGTTAACTCTTTTCAGTTGTCTGTATCACTTTGTTATTAAGATGAATAAATTAAGCTTGCTGTGTCTTTCATTATATGGTAGATTCTCTTATACTTCACAGAATCCCAGACTGGTTGAGGTGGGAAGGGATCTCTGGAAGTCATTTTGTCCTTCCCCCCTGCTCAAGCAGGGCCACCGAGAGCCGGTTGCCCAGGACCATGTCCAGATAACTTCTGAATTATCTCCAGCCCTCCTAATGCAACCCAGGATATCATTTTACCACTTTTATGGGAAGGGCACATCATTGGCTCGTGTTCAACTTGGTGTCCACCAGGACCCTAGGTCATTTTCTGCAAAGCTTCAGACAATGCTTTGGCATGACATCAGTGATGCCACATCACTTTATTCAATTCACCAACAACTTTCTTGAAAGGGACATATCAGAAAGGAGCATAATATTCCACCTGCCATTGCTTCACGTCTATGACAGATATAACATGACCTTTATGAATAAGTATATTATATAATTTTGTTTATTTAGACGCAAGACACGCTTGCCTTTCTCTCCTCAAGTTCAAGCTCATACTTAGTGGATCGTCACCTATGACCAGCAATTGCCTTTCAAAATCACTGCTTTCCAGAGCAGACTGCACCATCTCATAGGGAAAAGATATGTATTTTCTTCTTAGATACACAAATTTCTCATTGGTGAGAATATAAATTAATGTCAGGGCAGGAACTGAAACCTGAAACTCTATTAGGAGTTTAGATGCTTAGTCATGATTCTCTCTCCTTCATCTAGTTCAGGTTCAAATAGATAGCTTTAGATCCATTTAATGCATTTAGTATTTTGCTTAATTGTTATAATTGTAATCAACATCCCCGTGGTTGCAAGTTAAAAGTGCTCTAGAAGTCTATCAAATCTGTAATCTCATTAAAAGGAAGAAAAACAAGTTCATTTGACAGCATCTATTTTCTGTAAACCCATATTGATTAGTATTAATTATATTATCCTGCTTTAATTTTTTTATTAATTGAGTCCTCAGTCAGATAATTCATTAGTGGGAATAGAACTGGTGGCAGACTGCTAAGCATCTAATTATGTGGATTTTTCTGTTCATATTTTTTAAATTTTAGTAACAAATTAGCTTCTATGCTTCACCAAGTTATAAAAAAAGGAAATATTTATTTTCCAGGCAGCTGATCATTTCTTTGAAAACTCCTCAGATGATTGTCATATTCTAAGATATTGAGCAACCGCAGATGAAGTTACTCCTTTGTTCTTACTCATAGTGCTTGTTATCTTCTTCGGAGGTATTAGTAATAGTTGCTGTGAGAGACAGGTTACTGAACCTGCTGGTCTGGTTTGATACTGGTCTTACACTGGATTGATACACACTAATATAATCTTCACCCAAGTACTCGTGTGTATAGAGTAAAATCTGGACACACTTTAAAATGAAAATCTCACCTAACAAATAGGACTTTTTTTTTTTTCTTATTCTTCAGGTTTTGTGAACCTGGAAGTCAAATGAAAACAGTGGCTTTCAAATGGAGTATTGAAAACAAACAAGTGTTAGATAGTTATAAGAAAAAAAAAAATCACCTGAAAAAGACTGTGAAACATTTCCACTCCTTGTGCCACCTTGTCCCCTCAATGGGTACGAAATCAGAACAACTACTTATACTGATCTTACTCATTCTCTGCAGAGTAGAAACTGAAATACAGAAAAAAACCCTTATGAAAACTCATGGATAACATATACATCTAAAATGTACAAGCAATACAAATTGAAATTTGTAGGTCAGTAAGTATATACAGACTCTTGTGAATCATGGTCTTCCTCCTAGAAGCAGGCGGAATGCTGCTCAGCCATGTAGTGGACATAGAGTGTGGTTGTAGGACAGGTTTTTGGGGGGGCAGGAGGTGTTTGGGAACAGTCATTTGGGTTTCAGGGGCTGAAGAGAATCCAGTTTTGCTGTAGTTTTTGAGAATGGGAATTTTGGGGAATTATGAAGGAATAGTAAAACACTAAACAGCTTGAGCACTGCCCTGCAATCTCTACCAATCTCCCATACTCTTAGAATGCTAGAACAGCTCCTGGCAAAGTTCTGGCTTGGACTAACTAGCAGTCTCCCAAGCAAGGGGGAAAAAGGGGTAGCACGTGTCAGAGACCTTTCCTATTGTGCAGTCTGGATGCAACCACCTCTTCTGAAGGGAAAAACTCACGCTGTATCACTCTGCCAACTTCACATTTGTAAGGAGTGCAAGAAGAAATCCTATAGAATAAGGGGCAAAAATATTGCTAAAAACCATAATTGTCTGGAATTAATCCTGGTGCTGTTGAAGTCCATGGGGATTTTGTTATTGACTCACGTAAAGGCTGAATAGGGTCATTAGGATAGCCCCAAGGTACTGAGTACTGGAAGTCAAGGATGTAGTGTGATATTGGAAAATAAAAGGAATTGTCTCTCTTTTGGGGTATTCTGTAACCAGGTGAAAGCAAGAAACTAGGAGGTTCCCTTTGAACTGGCATTTAAGGGAGATAAAAGAAAGCCCATTGTTCCCCATTGTAAATAATAAACACACTTTATATAATAATCTTCAAATATTATTCAGTGACTCAGACTTTTGTTTCTTATCCCAAGTATTATTGGAGTGCAACTAAAATTAGAAGAAATCTTTAGCATTTTGGAATACAAACACATTGGCTGTAGTCTTCCTGTTATTACTATTATTATTATTATTATTATTATTGTTGTTGTTGTTGTTGTTGTTATTTAGATTAGTTTGTTAAACAGATCATCTTGCCTGACAATCATTGTCATCACTTGAATAATATACGTTTACTTTGTCTATGAGTTGTGTCTACTCTTTTATCTAGATCTTGGGGTCATTCAGCAGCTACAATAGATGCAGCCTTTCACATGAACACCTTGAAGCCTGAGTATGTCCACCCCATTGATGTTTCCTCTAATCCTGGCAAGTATCCCCGAAATATGGGGCTGACAGAGATAATACAGGGCCTACAGGAGATCCACGTCATAATTCTCTAACACTTTAACATTATAAAATAAAAAAGATATGTGTAGGTTACTTCAAAAGCTAATGGGTCATTGGCTTCTTCTGGCTTTGGCTTCATATTTGTCCCTCTTACCATATGGTCTTGGGTGATAGTTGCAGTGGTAGATTTGTCTGATCTAAATTAAGTGCAGATATTTTATGGAAAGTTTTTAATGATCTTCCTCAGGGCAGGCTGTCTTTGCTGCACTTTGCACAAAGTTTAAGATTATCTATGTGTCAGAAGTGATTGATAGGAACATTTTATGTAATGAAACATAATCAACTACTCTAAAGGAGCAGATAAGTGGCAAGAAGCTACTTATGAAAGCTGAGATCACAGACTTCTGACAGGGGCTACCCAGAAGATACTAATAGCAGCTGAGACTGGATAGTCAAAATCCATCTCCTACTATCCTAATTGAATGAGTACTGAATAGAATGCAGCTAATTAATTGGCAAGCAATTAATAAGGAAATGTGCATAGAGCTGCAAACATATGTACCAATAAATACAGACTGAAATATATTCACTGCCCCAAATACTGTTTTTGTTGCTTGAAATAGCTGAAAGAGCATCTAGATCATGTAGTCCTGCTGCCTGTGTGTCTTGCAGAAGACGCTGCATAACAGGGAACCCATCACTCCCTTGGTTAGTTGGTGGAAATGCCTTTTCAGCACAGGCTAGGGACAATTCCCTGTATAGTTTGTAGCTAAAGTTTAATTGCACAGGTATGGCTGGACCATGACAATTGGCCTCAGGACCAGAGATCAGTCCAAGCACTGTTGAGCAGCACTAATGAAAAAAACCCCAACCAACCATACAAACAAAAAAATAATTCAGAGCTTCATCTGTGACTACTTTGTTTCCCACTGGTGTAGTTTTTCTGTGAGCTTGTTGGTTGTCATGAAGAATATTCTTCATGTGCAAATTCTTGCAGGTGTCTATGCAACAACTGTTTTTGAGGTGATCTGATTCTTGTTTTCTCAGGACAACAACTTTGAGTCTAGCTAAGCAGATTAATAACAGTCAAGAATCTGGAGCAGAGTTCCAGCTGTAATACCAGCTGTGATACAGCTCCGGCTGTAATACCAGCTAACGAACTGCAACTGAAAACATTGTCCAGTCTGTTGGATGAATTGAACCTGTAAAACTGGAGGACAGGATTGACTACAGATAAGGTCGCTACAACTCTTTCTTCAAGGGCACCAATTCAATTCTGAGCTGAACTAATGGTGAAAAGTTTCTCTCATTTAATTTTAACTGAAGGTGAGCTTAGTGTTTGTTTGTTTGTTTGTTTGTTTTTCTTTCTACTTAAAAGTTAGGTATTTAGTGAAGTTAGGTTTCTCTGCATCAATGGAGATGCTCTAAACAACCAGTCTAAATAGATACCTGGCTTCTATGTCTAAAACCAGGGACCCATGCAAAGCTGTGGTTTTGTTTAAGGGCTCAGTGGAAGGCAGATTAAAGGGAGTTAAAAACTGATGCTGTGGTAACAATGAAAAGTGGGCTAAGGTCAGTCATGTCTTGCTCTTCATTCTGTTCCAAAATGACAAGACTGGATCCACAGCACCTTCTTCTGCTGCTGGCTTATTAGGAAGGCAAGGAAGATTTTTTGCTTACTCAGAACACTTGGTGCCACCACAAGCATTATATTCTTCTGATGCAGTTTTCAAAAGTGGTTTTGTCACACAGCATTTCTACTTTCAGTTTCAATTGACAGGAGTAAAGGGAGAGAAACTTCATCCTAATCCCTTTCAATCTGAATCAAAATAATTATTTTGCTTTTTAAGCTGTTTCCCTGATACATCTTTCCCTAGTTTATTGTGGAACATTTTTTCTGGTGAATAAAGGTTTGTTTGTTTGTCTTTCATTCTTATTTTCCTAACATAGGCAATTTTCAAGGGAAAGTTTTCCCACTTATTTCCCAGATCCAAGTTTGACAAATAAGGTGATAATATCTTGGCATACTTCCAGCAGTTTATTCACAGTGCATCCAGTTCCACTAATATGCTCTTTACTGACCATTCCTAATTTTCTGTGTAGTTTTATTACTGGCTTCACAGTGTATATTAATTGGTAAAGGCTCAGTGCTTTGATAACTCCTTAATTTAGCTGGCCATAATGGTGGCCCAGAGTGGTTCATTAATATTTGTGTTAAATGCATTAAAAAAAAATAATAATAGTAATAATAATGATAATGTGAAAATTAGATAGCTCTAGGTGATAACAGTAATGGGACTCATCCTCTTGCCATTACATGTCCAGTCCTAAGGCTTTAGATGGAGAAGTTGAGTTTCATAGGGTGATGAAGCTCTTTGTGCATGTGCCACCAGTACATTGGCTTGTGTTGGCACAGGTACCAAGACGTAACTGAATGCAAGGCAGCTGCACTTTTTACAGTTTCATGCATTTATGGACTAGAGTATCTAAGGAATCAGAGTGAGGCTGGAAAATGTGACGTACATCCTTTCTGCAAAAGTGCATACAGACCAGGCAGGATATCTTATTTATTTCAAAAGCTGTTAGGGCCCGTGTGTGGTCAACAGAACTGAGCCCAAAGGGTTCACAGAATCACAGACTAGCTGAGGTTAGAAAGGGACCCTCAAGATCATTTAGTCCACCTGCCCTACTCAAAGCAGGTCATCTTTAGCACGTTGCTCAGGGCCATGTCTTGTCAGCCTCTGAGTATCTTCAAGGACGGAGACTCCACAACCTCTCTGGGCAACCTCATCCAGAGTTCAAATAAAATCACAGTAAAAAACTTTTTCTTATGTTTCAGTGGATTTTCTTGTATTTCAGTTTGTGTTCATCACCTCTTGTAGTGTCACTGAACACTACCGAGCAGAGTCTGGTCCTGCCGTGTTTACTCCCCCCGTCAGGTATTTATATACATTGCTAAGATGGATCCACAGGGATCTGTGGGAAGCCTGTTCTCTTCTGGAGTGGCAGATAGACACCAAGCAGAATATTCCTGGGCTGCTGAGATGGCAGCAGATGCCTAGGTGTGGGCCACTGAATCGAAGGGGTGCTACTGTGAGCGTAGACTGTATGTGTAGAGCGTACTGTACACGTATGCTTGCTGAAAGGTGATGCCCGGTACTATTTCAGGTTTCCTTGAGTATCCAAGATATACACAAAGGACTGACAGATACAGTGAAGCTGTGAGACCTTGATCCTTCTGGAGAAGCAGTGGGAAGCCAGGCAGGATAGACAGGGCTGTCTAAAATGTCACTTGATGCTTATATGTGGGTGATTGATTCATGCCTCCAGTATGTCTCTTGGTATGAAATGACAGCGAACTGTGTCTTGGTTGTCTTTGTGTGGCTCTGCCTAGTACGCTAGATCCCGAATGAGCAGAACTCTGTCCCATGCTGTGGTGTAATCAGAGTAATCCTTTCTCCAAAAGCTTGACATTTTGAGTTGCTTCAGAAGCTGCATTTATATACTGCTAATTCAAATATCTTTCCATTCAAATAACCAACATAAACTGTGCCCAAAGCATAATGCCCTTTCCATTAAGGCTTGGAGTTCCCATTGATTTCTTGTTCATGTCTGTTCTACAGGAAGATGAACCTAAACAGCACTTAAGAGGCTAGACATTTTGCTAGATTTTGCTTTTAGTGCCTACCTAGAAACTAAACTGGATTTTCCAGCAAAATATAAGTGAACACTCAGCCTCTCTAACATAAGTGGGAGTTCTCTTATTGAACACGTGGACAAATATTACCATACATACTTCATTGGTTCTGCTAATTCTGGGGCTTCAGGACACTCAGCATTTTACAGATTTGGTCCTTTTTTTGCCTGGTCACTTACTTTGAATGCAAATTTGCCCAAGCTCTCTATATGCATTTTGCATATAAAATCTAATAGAGATGGATATTTTTCCTATTACTTTTTCCTTTTCATCTTCTTGTATGTTGCAGTGTCTAAAAATTAGAGGCTACTTGTGCACATTGACATGTATTTGGGCACTGCACTTCCGCAAATCTCAGTGGGTTTGTCTTCTTTCTGTTTTAATGGAGTGAGTGGAAAATTTACACACCAAAGTGAAGAGAGATAGGAGAGGCAACCTCTCATGTGACTGTATTTAAAATACTGATGAATTTGTCACAGTTGTGTTTCCTCTGACTTTGGAGAAGAGCACATACAGAACTGATCAGAGGAATTCACTATAGCACCTGGGAAATCATACTTCCCAGAAGATTAGAGGGGTAATATTAATTATTGAGAGTTCATTTGTTAGGGAACAGAGGTGGGGGTTGGATAAACCAAGTTTAAACATGAGGGAACTGCCTCCTAAACCATTTCCTTTTTCGCCTGGAATCCTTCTGAAGTTTCTGCCATTGCAGCTTTGCCCTTGGTGTGTCATTGTCTAGAATTACTCATAAAGCCATTTTTGCAAGCGCTGAAACAACACAGAAAGAAGGGTTGAGATCAGGTTCCCAAACAGTTTTGAAACTGAGCATGTCTAGGAAATTGCTTTAAAAAAACACATATTTTTGGATTATTTTTTTTTCTCAGTAAAACTTTTCAGATCCATTTGTTTTGGAAAGTTTGGCTAAACATCTAAGCTGGAGTTTCTTCAAGTCATACCTGAAAGAGGATGCTATTTGCATCTAAAGCCTTCTTTTTGACTCTTGTTGTTTCTGCCTGGGAAGAGTCAAACCTTGAGCCACAACACTGGGATCAAATTCCAGAGCGGGAGTGTTGGCAGTGAACCCACACCCTTGGCTGAAGTAGGAGTTGGAAATGAACTGTCGTAAGCTTTCAGAGAGAAGATTAAAGAATTAATTTGAGACTGTGGAGATGTGGATTTGATCGCTAGTATTGTCACAGCCTTTCTATGCAATCATCAGCAAGGCTCTTCTGAGGGCATACATCTCAATGTAGTCTGGTCATCTAAATATTAAGTATCCGGGGTTAGCAAGTTTTCTAGGTTGTGTCCGTTGTCAATGGATAGGGACTAGGATTCCAACCACTTTTCAGCTGTGGTCAACTGAGAGAAACTAATCTAATGTAAATCATCCCAACTAGTTTGGATTCCTGCTTTAGGACAGCATAAATTGCCTTGCATTATATCTTTCTCTTGATGCAACAAGCATTAAATCTGGTTAACAGATTCTAGAAGAGATAACTATTTAATATAGCTACAACTAGGTGGGATAAATCCCACCTTTAATCTCTATATAAACTTATTTCCTTGCTGTAATATGGGAATAGGATTATTGTTGTTCCTCTACTTTGTATGTCTTATCTATTGGATGGAAGTTCTAGGTCCTGTAATGTCGTAGATCCGCTTCCTAGCCAGGTTTGACTGTTTAATTGTCCAGAAATGGAAATTATTTTCAAGCACCAGACAAATCAGGGTTAAATCAACATAGATTTTATTGCCGTGAAATGTTTGATCAAATGTGGCCATTATCTTCATAGACATATGTAAAACAGGTAGCTTGTATAGGAAATAGAAATATAAAAGATTATGTTTTTCACCACTGAATTATAAATTAAGTTAAATTAAGTGGAAGGAAAAAAACCCAAAACAAACTAAAACCCCAAACCAATAAGTAGGACATTGTTTGTTGGTGACCAAGTGCGCACTCACATTTAAATACAATCACAACAGCTGCTGTACAGAACAGAAGTAATTGTACAAAATAAAGAAAAGTAAAGAATAGCAATAAAAAAAGATCAGACCTCTCTAAATGACTTTCACCTGGCAAAGGAAAATTACTTTATCTTCCTCCCCCATTACCCACACAGCTGTACTTGAAGTCTTGTTGGACCTGTAATGAGGGCAGAGGCAGAGGATATTTGTATAAGTACAGTTCCTGTATAATTATGTTTATTGATTCTTCCTTGTGTTGCAGGCTTGTGTCTTCTATTAATGCTGTTTTTTCTTGTCCTTAAAAGTAAAGAATTAGAGCAGCAGAACTATCTCTCCAAAGGATTAACGAAAGGCAAATGACCTTGGAATTCATCAGCAGCCCTTTTGGATACCTAAGACATCTCAGACCAAAACTGCTTGTTGGTATTAGGAAACAAACAAACAAACAAAAGCAGTGAGAGAAATTGGCTCTTAGGACAATAAAGCAGCCCTTCTTCAGCCTTGCTGCAAAATTGTGAGCCGCAGCTGTGCCACTGAGTCACGTTCAAAGGAAGAGATAAGCTGGGGGAATATTTACACAGAGGTCCAGGATTTGGAAGGACTATACATTGTGCCTGCTTCATAGCAGATTTTTTTGTTTCTAGGAAAAGTTAAAGAGAAGCTTCAAAGAGCAGATTCCTTGTTGATTTGGAGAGCTGAAGTCTTTTCCCAATGAATGTTGGAGTTTATCTTTAAAAAAGAAGTAAATTAAATGTCCAAATTCACCCCTTGTGCCAGTTCTCCAAGGCAACAGAATGACACCTAGAAGGAGTTAGGGTTTAAGATGGCAGCATGAAGGACAAAATTCTTGACAGTCTTCAGTTGTAGGTGGCAGGGTCATCACTGCTTGTCTGTGGTTCACTCCCCTTTACAGGCCATACAAATGCTGTTCCAGTTCTCATCATCTGCATAAAAACTCTCCCTTTACTACACATCTCTGCCATGGACTGATACTAGTGGAGGACTGTGTGAACAGAGATCCGAATCTTAGGGCAGAGGTTGGAGGAGAGAATGGCACTCCTAGCTCTGCCAGAGGCTTACCTTCTAAGCTTAGTCAACACATGAGCTGTTTGTATCACAGTGAGTAACACCTTGCTCTAGAAAGAAAGGCATGTGGTTAGTCTGTGTGTTTACTTCATGAGTAATTTGCTAATAAATCCGAGTATCAACAGCTGGTCTTTGCGAATCAAATGTTTCAGGGCTTAGTATAAGAAGGAAGATCAGGGACTTAAAATGTTTTGAGATTGGTGGTGGGAAAGTTGTAATGCATACAAAGCTCAGCAATGGGCTGAAGTACAACAGGATCCAAATACTCAGACAGCCCTTGAGCTGTGAATCTGTTTTCAGGGTTTCAAAAATCATAATGATTCATTGCCCTGGCCATGGAAGTTTGGACAATTTTCTGTACTCCTTTGATGTTTTTGACCTGAATGGAATAAACAATTCCATGATCTCTCAAAGGAAGAACTTTTTTTTCAGATCAGATTAATTTCAAAGTCAAAAAGGTACAAATATACTTGAATTTGCTACCAGTGAACACTCACTAACTTCGAACCATGCCCTTCCTTCCAGCTGATCTAATTCACGAATGTGTTTTGAGATGGCAACATTTCCATAGAGACAAGGACTAAGAAAATAATAAAAAAAAGACATCATGGAAACATTGTGCAGATACAAGTGGATGAGACCTTAGGCTGAGATTTTAACAGGAACATAAGTGAATTCATTGCTTAACACCACACTGAAAGTTCCAGTTTCAAAAACCAGAGGCATTTTGACACTAAACTCCTCTGATAGCTAGTTCAGCAGAAAAGGCAGTAATAATTATTTTTTTCTCTCAATAAAATTATTGAGTACAATGAAAAATAAAAAACAGAGAGCCTGTGAACATCAGCAAACTTGCAGCTACTTTTTAAAAAGAATTTTGCTTTTAAAATGTGCTAATATACTACAGGAAAAACCAGAAAGTTTGGGATGTAAATGCAGGTAGCCTCTTAATGGTAAGATTATAAAGCAGTTTCATCAGGTTGAATTAGATCTGTATTGAACCTCACCAAAAATATGTAGTGGTTATTCAGTCAAAAGCTGGAAGTTCTGGGGCTTCAAGAGTGCTCAGGTTTATTAATATTAATAGATCAAAGGTCAAAAATCAGGTCAAAAATAATTTGTTGCCTGCAGAGCAGAGGCTCGTGGTGATTACGTAACAACAAAAGATGCAAGTCTTTAAATAAATTATTGTTGGGACCTTGGACCATATCCTGAATAGGTAAATATTTCAAAAAATGCTGTATACATATTATTTCCAGCATCAAACATTTGACTTTGATTGTAATAAAATGCTGCTTTCTCAACAGTTTCACAGAAAAATCTACCCAGCCAGTCATTCCCCCTTCTACAGAAGGCTGATATTTCATTGAAGAAAATTGAGAAGGATTTAAAAAACTTTTTTCTTCTCTTTTTTCCCTCCACCAAAACCTGATTTAAATTTATCCACATCTTGAAGGAGAGGACCACAATTAAATTGCTTTACAGTACCTTTTCATGTGGCAAATCTGCATGTCTGACATAGTCAAACTTTTAATTCCCCCCTCCCTCCCTCCTTTTATCTCCCTCAGTTTGGGCAATAGAAAAAGCAGAATGAGCTTCCTTTTCACTTTTAATCATAGTTACCTACTTTCACACTCAAGTATTTCATGTTCTAGAACAGTTCCACAATGTTTCTGTTGAAGACATCTCAGAGGATCATTCATTTGTTTTTAACACTTCTCCAGAGGCGCTGGAGTGAAAAATTCATTCAATAAAGTTTAAGTTCTTTTAGGCACTTAGCTGATCTCAGTGTGTTAAGGAGGTGGGTCCATGGAGATACACCTGTTTCCCTCAATGCATAAAGGGTGCCTAAATAGCACTAAAGTAGGTATCTAAGTTATATACCTACTGTGAGCAAGGACAAATCTGGCCAAATCGTAGGATTTTATTTTTTCTTTTTTAGATTTCCTTATGCAAGGGAATAGGGACTCATTACTTCCTAGCATGTTTTCTCACCACGATGACAATGTCCTTACTGACCTCAAGAGGAAGAGCATCACACCATAAGAGCTCTATTTCCTTCCATACATTTAGAAGGCAAAGCTGATCTTGTTAATTCAGTTTGACTCCCTACATCATGGCTGTAAATGCCAGCAAATATTTGTCATAGTCCCTAGGTTTAGTCTAAAGCTGCTCATCCAAGATATAATGCATGCTAACTAGTTCTAGAAAGCTGTGATGTAGACACATGTGTATAAGCGCTTCTATTCTTGGCTTCCTTTACACCTAGTTGAGAAAAGTACACACTTTCAGGGCATGATTCATCGTTACTTTGAGGTGAGATAAACTGCACACTACAAGTGCCTTTTCCTCGCCACTGATTATAGGGAGAGGAGGGTAGTTAATCCAGTTGTAGCCATGTACAATGCAAAATGCCACTGTTACATTCCAAGTATTATCTGTGGAGAATGACAGGCACTTCCAGATGATCCCTTCTACCTGTCCTAGGAACTTGGTGTGCAAGTCAAGTGGCTACACATAGTTATCTAGTGCTGTCTTCTGGGATACTCCAGCTCCTCCTCCAGGTGAGTCCAGTTCTCCTATAGGTTTCATGTCATATCTGTCAATACTCTGTGGCTGTCCTAGATATCCTAAAAGGTCTCAAATGGCCCTAAACATTTACACATGGACAACTATATTATTTCCTACCACAGAAGGAGATTAATTGTCCCTTGGAAGAAAAAGTCTGGTTTTGATGATCTTAAAAGGAGTTTAGATGGCCAGCATAACCCCACCCTGTAATACCAATCCTTCCTAACTTTCTCAATAAAGTAATGTCAGAGAAACAAGAACAGGAATGGAATAAAAGTCTTGTTGAAGAAGAAGTTAGAATGCGGCTGGAAAAAACCTCTTGACTCAAAGAGGCTTGAGCTCAAACTATGCCTCCAATGTTTTCTGTGAGAGGATGTGTGGTAGGTGGTAAAGTAATATTTCAAAAATACATTAGCAAGGTTATTACCGCTTAGCTGTTGTGGACCAAGCCAATCTGTCTTACTTGTCAGTTTGGTTTTATGTTATTTTATTGTATTTTATTTTATTTTCGGTAACTGAGTGGATTCTGTTAGACCTCTGCACCTCAGCTGGATTGCTAAAGACAATAAAGCTGCAGAAACAAGCTGTTGAAGAAAAAAAAGCATCATAAAATCAAGGCAACACAAAAGGTGACTCCAATTGCCTGCATTGATCCTGTTGAACAGAGACCCAGGTATGGCAGACTGCAGTGTTGTGGGACCAGGGGCTGAGAAGGTAGAGGACAGAAGCCCGTGCTGTCATTTAATCTGAAGTTCACAGAGGGATCAGGGCTCTTATTGAAACTATCAAGGTTTTTTTTTCATTTTAGTCTGCCATGCTCTTTTCACAAGAGACACCACGGCTGCTGCTTGAATGGTCAGGACAGATTCCCAACAGGTTCTGGCCTCATTCCAGTGCAGCTTTATTATATATTCCCACATGGGGATGAGCAGCCCCCAAACACCAAACGGTTCATTTGTCCCACGACCCAAGAATTCCTCTTTTGCCAGGTTTCCGTATTGTTTTCCCAATGGTGAGTAGATCAGGCATTTCCGATGGATCAGAGGAAGCCCTTCTTTCAATCTATCCAGCATGCAAGCAAAGTCAGGGTGTGGGAACTGCGTGTCCCACAACCGATGCACTGGCCCTAACTCTGCTGCTGGAGAAGAAAGTGCTTCAAATTTCATGTGCCACCTCAGCCAAGTCCAGAAGTGCTTATAAAAAACAGTGTTAGTGTATCATTCAGAACAATCAAATACTACGTGCACGAAAAAGTAGTTTAGAGCAACATAAATTTTAAAAAAGTGACAATTTCATCACACAATTACTGTACACTGCTGTTCTTAGGGTTGAATACTTTCCTCTCTCGCTCTCTCTTTCTCTCTGTTTTAATCTTTCTCTTTTTTATTTTCTTTTTTTGGATTTTTTCTTTTTTTTTCTTTTTTCCCCCTTTTTTTGGATTTGGTCCACTGGAGATAAATCGCCCTCAATGATATATATATTTAAAAAAAATATCAGCAGCAAGACTCTCTTGAAATAGATTCTGTTTGATGTAGCTAGTCTGTCTTTTCTGTTTTGCCCTCTTTCACAGCAGCCTCTGAAGTTTTCCGCAGGGGGGCTTTCTCCGAGTTGGCGTGTCCTTGGCCGGATTCCGCCGCTCCTCCGTTTTTGTGCGATGTGTGCTTTTCCAAGTAGTTCAGCATTTCACTGAGAACAGTTTGGAAAGTGCTTAGGGCAGCACATATTGCAGGAGTTCCAAAACCATGAGTGATCAAACTACAAATGGGAAGGAGACAGAAAAAGAAATACACACATGCACATAAATATAAATGCACTCACATACATCCAAGAGTTTACAGTACACTCATTTTGCTATGGTGAAATTCAAGACTTGCTCCCTAAACTATTTATTACCTATGGGAGAAACAGAAAAGAAAAGAGTAGAGCTGAAGAGCAGACTACAGACAGCTTCAAAGGTTGGTTTTGGTAGGAGTCTCCATTCTGAACCATCGTGGGACAGATCCTCGGCTGATGCAGATTGACACAGTGTTGTTGACTTCAGAAAGGCCAAGAAAGGATCTGTGCCCTAGGCTCTCCAGCATTGCTACTTTTCCAGTCCCAGAAGGTTTGGCTTGCCCCTTCCCAGGTCAATAAAACCAGTTCAGTGTGGTTTATTCACTCTTCTAGATCAGACTCTTGAACAAGACCTGGCTATTCCACATGGATGTATGACCACATCCATACTAGGAAATCGAGCAATGCCAAGGGCGCAATCTCTGACCCTCCGCACGGTTGGCATGGTTTGGCCATATCCATGCTGCTAAGCCCTCTGACCATCCAACGGGGTGGATGTTGGGAATAGTCCCTGGCCAATGCTAATGCCCAAACAATGCCCTGGAAATGTTTCACATAGGGCTAGTTCAGCCGGGCTAAATTCACAGATCATCCTAACCAATTAATAGTAAAAATAGTCAAGTTTCAACAACATTGCCCTGGTGGTGTTGAGTTTACTAGTATAGATTTACCCTGTTGCACCTTTCATCCAAATGAGCTGGTTTTTTTTCAAGACAACACTGAATTTTTCCTGTTGTTTTTCTGCACTAAAAAGTAGCTGAAATTTCAGTGATATTCAACAGCTACTGAAATGATGCATTAATGCAGTTGCGAGGCAGAGCTACAGTGGGTTAATCTCATCTCAGTTTAGAGGACCATTTCATATGTATCTACAGCCATTTGAGATGTTTTGGGCACCCAGCCTGGCTTCCACCTGCAGATCCAGAAGTGTTTAAACAATGAGAAAGGCTCCAAGATATCTCTCAGGGTGATCTTTCTGTCTGCTGGACATGGGAACTGTGTTTGCTAGGAAAGACTGTATCCTAGGGAAGACACCAAACATATGGGAGTCCTAACCAACATGAGAGCTCCATTTGGAAATATGTCTCCATCTCAGATTGGGAGTGGCCCAGTCTTTTATAAAAGGTCTCCCAAAGGCTATTAACAAATAACTCGCTTTTAGAATGTTTATCCATCAGTCTCCAGGCACTTTTCAAAGCAGGAATTTATGTTTATCCCCAGTTAGTAATGAGAGGAAAATGGTAATTAAATATTTACAAGGACTATTTTGCAGACATCAATTAATAATACCACTAGACTCTTGGAGTTTGGACTCTTGAAGTTTGGACTTGTAGTAATATCTGGATCTTTTAAATTTAGCATTAAAAAGAGGTAAACATACCTCGCTTTAATTTTTTTTTTTTTTTTTAGAAATGCCTGGCATACCAGGAAAATAAAAATAATCATCATCATGGTCATCCTAAGTCGTGTTTTTAATATTAGTAAAAACAAGGTCAGCAGTAGCATATAGATAAGAGTATATTTAGCCCTTTCAAGTCCTTTTAGGACTCAGGTGATTTCAAGATTTTGTGTGCATTTTATCATCATTTCTAGTCTTCATAAGGCCAGAGAAATGAAAATGTGATGGAGTTTACAATAACAGAAAGCAAGAAAAAGGAAATTCAAATATATCATTACTAGTTATAATATCTCATGATTTTACAGTGCTTGTGTGATCTTCTGGGTCTTGATTTGGGGAGCTGACTATACCAAGACATACTAAAAATATTTATGATCTTGCATGCAAAAGAAACTAGTTTGTCTATTTTAAAAGTTTGCAATATCTGTAATCATGTCAGGTAGATGCATATAGTAAGTTTAACAAAGGATTGAATAGAAAAAAAAATGTTCTGGCCTGCTCTCCTTGAACCTTTTTACTCCTGAGCAAAAGGAATAGTACTGTGTTCATCTGATAGCTCAATAAACCCTGAAGAGTAAAGTGGGAATACAACAGTGAAAACTTACAGAGATTGTCTCAGAAATGATCTGTAGGGCTAAGAACAAGGATAGAAAACTTTAATGTTCTCAAATGTTGAACAAGACTGTAGAAAATACCAGAATGGGACAAAATCTGATATTAAGGGACATAAGCGTAGGTGTCAACTTGTAGATGTATACATCAACAGCGCCTAAACTCCACTACCATCAAAGGGTACTTAATGTAGTTTCCTACATATAAGATGTCCTATGACATCTGAAACATCTGCACAGATTTGCTAGATATCACACAGGACTTAGGTCCACCTTGCTTCTAGGTGTTTTGACACCAGGCACGTTACCCTTGTGTACCTCATGTGGCACTAGATGCCAGTGTTTAGGCAACTGAATTGAGCCCTGGGGCTTTATTCCATACAGTCAGAGAAGTCTGGAGAATGATTTAGCACATGAAATGGATGTGTCTCCTTCATGGTGAGCTGCACCATTCTTCTAGCTACACTGAGCGCTCCATCAAGCTGAATAAAAATGTGTGTTCGGTGCTATTTGAGATGCCCTATGGTAACAAGACATCTGTGTCGGGTGAACAGGTAATGCAGAGGGCTTACAGGAGAACTGTACCCTTTTAAAGCAACAGTGGATGATGGCATACCTAATAGCATCTAAAAAGATGCTGCATGCTACTGTTGACTCAACCATATCTTGTCCTAGATCTTCATTGACTACACAGGAAGCTTAGACATCCAGCTAATATTGAAACACCTAGATATGGGTATTTTGTCCTGAGCAGAATCTTAAACTTCTGGTCTGAAAACTGGTGTTCATAGGAAAAGGATTTTTGGGGGTGAGTTAGGAGTCTATCTCCTTTACAGTTTAGCCTCTTGTGTACCACTAATCATCAAATACAGTAGTTTTTTTCAAGATAGCATTGTATTTCTTGTAAAAAAGCCAACCCTTTTTTGGTGAAATAGAACTGCAGAGTTTCATGGCAACTCTACTTTCAGTTCCTGATGAATATATACTTCTCTCACAGATGGGGATATGCAGAACCTATTAATTTTCCCATAAAGCTTATTAAGAGAAATCACTTCATCGAAAAATTCTGACCAGCCCTCCTTGCCATGCTCCTGTAAGGGTGTGTTTTTTGAGCCTCACTTTATGTAATGAGCATAAAAAGGCTGAGAGATATGATCTTGTACTTTATCTTACATTTTTATCAGTAATTCCCCTTGCTCTAATTTTGGTGGACTTTATTTCTCTGCAAGTTAAAGTCTTTGAAAAATCTAAGAAAGTTGGATAATTTCCTTTTGCTGATGAAAGCAAGTTTCAAGTTGGGGAGAAAATCTGATTTTACATTTAAATCAGACATGACAGACAGAAGATTAATGGCAAAGCATTCAAATGTGTTTCCTGAAAGTCAAATTTAGTTGCCTGATTTTTCAAGCTAACTGAGGTCCCACTGAAATTGGTTCATTTTTGGTATGCTCCACACCTATGAAACAAGTGGCTTTCATTATAATACTTTCATTTGGGTTTAAAAGCCTAAAATTAAACGTTGTGGTTTCATAATGGAGTCTTCTGGGTATTCTCAGCTTTGTAGTGCATCTCATTGCAACTCCTACAAACTAACTTTATTGTTGTAAAAGACAAGGCTAAAGTTTCTGATTTTGGTATTGTGCATGGAGAGCTGCAGAAAGAAGGCAACGAATATCAGGCCAACATATTTTAAATCCTTATGCTTAAGGACATCCAGACCTGCCTGCAGTTCTGCCCAGCGCTATGATGCAATTATGTCTGCTCATGTTTTAATGATGGCCTTACTTAAAAGTGAAAAGATCCAAGTGTGCCTGAAGGCTTGGACTTTCGTTTGGCAACTACCTCAAGGACTCCTCCATACCCCAGGCTGGTGAAACTCCGACATGCAGAAAAAGAAACAGATTCCCTCTCGCTGGGGGGGAAGAGGCCATCTGCACTGAATGTTTACACCCTCATTTAAAATAAATAAATACTTTAAAATAATAATGAAGAAGAAAAAGTAAGCTTGAACTTATTGGTCAGACTTTCTCAGAACTCTGAACATGAAAACCATTTCATGATTATGCAAATTTAACATCACAGAGTAAACGACAAATAATAAGATTTGATAAGACTTTTGATGGCTGTAAAGGAAATGGAAAAAGATTTTCATCTCTTCACTGATACAAGTAACCTAAGTTAGAGGTACCTATATTGACTTTGAGGTACTTCTGTTGATTTCAGGGTCTGTCCTGTGAAATTTGCCCAGAGAATTAAATTGTGATAACCTTACTTCAGAAGGTCAGTAGTCCTAACTGTGACATAAGTTAGACTGATAGTCAAGGTAAGCATTGGAAGATGACCATATTACAGGGATAAGTAGTTTATAGGATCAGAGTGGCAAACAGCACATACAAAAGTTGCCTTGCAAACTACGTCATCATGCTTGTTTTCTGTTCATAACTGAACAAGTGTATTAAGGACATGTTATCCTAAGCTGATGGACCTCCTTTTGCCATTAAGAAAGTAAAAAGAGAGTGCTAGAGCTGACGCCCCGTATTTCCACAATATTCTATTTTAGACCTTGGGACTGATTTTCCACACTAGGAGAATTGCCCAGGGAACATATCTGAAACATCCATGACTGTGCCTATGGAGTGTTTCTAAGCTATAGACCAAAGATTAAGCCACTGCACTGTGGTGCACATGGTGCTCACAGGAGCCCTTGGGTGTTTGCCAAGAAATGTTTCCAACATAGCACATTACATCCTCCAAATAAAACACTGGATAATGCTGTGACTTGCTGGTTTTGAATGAGAAAAAGATGTAGAAGCTTCTGGCTAACTGTGGATAAAAAGTGGCCTCACCGCCCATTACGACCTGTGGAGCCAAATACACCAGTGAGACCACGGATCCAAGATGACTGGATACTTTTGAAAAAGAGTGAGCATGGCCCTCACGCAGCCATCAACTCCTTCAGTTTCTCCTTTCACTTAATTAATGGTTACATCTCTGCTCTATGGGAAGGCAGATAAATGAATGAGATTCATCCAACTTGCTACTACACATAGATTTTTTCCAGTGAGGCAGCTAATGTAGCTGAGAAGCCCCATTGCCCTTCTCAAATGGGAAAGACCAAGAAGTAAGCATTATAAACATGCTGATGACAAGGGAAAATGCAAATCTGTAACCCAGTTATTTGGAAATAAGGGGATGTCTTTCATTTTTTAGGGAGACATGAGAGTGCCTTAAATTTTTTAAGAAATCTTAAGTGCTGGATTGAAAAACAAATCAAGCCCACCAAGCTTTTTTCCATCTTTGATGAATGCATATTTGCTTTTTCCTTGGTAATCATGGAACTTATTTGTTAATGAAGAAGATAAAGAAAAGAAAACAGATTCTCATCTGTTCACTTGACTTCATACATGGTGAATTTAAGGGAATATGGTATCATATCACTCGTGATAAAAATTATTTGCAGCACTAGAAATTCACACCCTTCCAAAAGGGTTTTGGTCATCAGCAGAGCAGGAGAAGGTGATTGAACCCTTGCTACGGAAAGATCAAAGAGAGAATCCCTGGGAAGGGGAGTGAGGGAAAAATCCCAGAGGAAGGAACTCTAATACCTTTGGTAAATAAAGAGACAAGGAAAAGAAAGAAAAAAAAAAGAAAAAGAAAAAAAGTAAGGAAAATTTGTTGATTTCTAGTACCTCAGCACTAGGAACCAGTGTTGTCCCTCTCAGCTACCTGAATCTAAAGTCAGATTGAAAGAGATCATGGAAATGAGGGAACTCTAGAGGGCACTAGAGGTGTTTCTCCACGAACTTCATTGCACGCCAGGCTCCTTCCAGTCCGTGCATCCAAACAGAAGGCTGCTGCTGCTAATCAAGATGACTGGAATTATGACAGCTGCTGCTCTACCTCCTGATAAGCAAAGAAGCATAAAAAAGAGAGAACACTGTATAAGGGGGTAAGCACATCTGTAAAAACAACCCACCAGTAAGGCTTTGGGCTCAGCTCTTTGTTACAATTTAAAAAACATGTTGAGCTTCAAAACCCATTTCATTGCTCCCTTTTACCCTTCAGAAAGAAGGATGTCACTTCCTCGCCGCTCCTAAAATCTGAGCCTCTGGTTTCTTGCCTGTCGCTTTTTGTGTCACCTTGTCAGTGTGATGCCAGGCACTTGCAGGAGGCTGACAGCTCCAGGCTCAGAGACTAACTAAACGACAAAACTCTTGTCTCAAACAGTTTCACAGGAAGGGTGTTTCATATCAGCTGGATGGCTAGGCAAAACACAGAATAATTTGTGAGGATGCTGATTGCTTTCATTATCTAGCTTTAGTATTCTGAGCCTATTATTTTTTGTCTCTTTTTATAAGGTTTCTGCACTGAAAGAAATGTCACTTGCAAGAAAGTGGTTTTCCCTTTGCTGTTTTGCTGTCTTTATCTTTTATATATAAAATAGATGATCTGGATGTGATTTTGCATCTTGATGAAATGTAACCTTGAAGTTAAAGGATCAAATCCAACTTCTGTAATCGGTGGGTATTCGGCTTTCCCTGTATGATGGATGACATTAGTAGGATATCTGAACTTTCCAAACACTACAGATTCTTGCAGATACAAGTGTCCCAAAAGGAGACGTAGAAGATATGTCTATATCCAATTTTACAAGTGAAAAAAGTGCAACTAAGAGGCTGACTAATGAGGTCAGGGAGTCTGTATGTGTAAGCCAGGAAACAGACACAGATCTCTTGAGTATAATCTCAGCAAGTCTTCTCTTTGTAAGTTTTTTGTGTCATGTTTTTTGGCTTCCCAGCACAGAAAGTGGGTAATTTTTTGTGGGTTTTCTGGTAACTAGTTTTCATGAGATTTTGGGGAGCTAAAAAAACTTCTGCCAAAAATTAAAAAAAAATCAAAGCTGTTCTGATGCAAGGGCAGGTTATAAAGGCAAAGACAAGAAGACACATGTCAGTGTGACTTTCAGGGTCCTGGCTGAATCTGTGGAAACCTCAGATTTGACAGTGAAATGGAAGAGAGAAATAGATACATGCTTTCTCCACTGAACAGAAGAGAGGTAGGGTCTAAAATCGAGAAAAATACTAAGTTAGTGTTTTGGACATTTGGTCCAGTTGGAGGGATATCCTAAATTCTGATCCTTAGATTGAAGGCTGGTTTGATACTTCATCAACAGACTTAGGTGTGAAACGAATAAAGCAGGATCCTAGATCCAGAACTCCAGCTTTGGTTTAATGCAGAAGCCACTACATTAGATAACGATACTCATGGACTCTCATTCTCAGTCCAGCCTTAAATTTTCCTCTGAAAAAAATTCCCTTCAAGAGGAGGGATAGAAAGTGAATGTGCAGGTTCACCCATGCCACCAGAGATGCCATGGGACATTTAGAGTAGTTATAAGGTTGGTACATGTGATGCAGGACTCACAAAAGACCCTTGAACTGAGGGAGTGGCAGCTGAATGTGAGACAGAATGTCCTTTTACACCTAAAATGACCCTAGGTTCCTAGATTCACCAGACGGGTGAATCACCCTAAGGTTCTTAAACTGAAGCTAGGGGATGCCTTTAGTCACCTATACCTGCATTCCTTCTCTGAAATGTGACAGAAACATTCCCCTTCTTCACAGCAGGGATCCATACAACTGAAAATGTTTTGTTCATCTGGTCTGGTTCTCTGCTCTGGAAAGGATTGGATGCACTGAATGTCTAGGAAGGTCAAAAATACTAGAGGGATGAGTGATATGCAAATTAATTCCAACCATCTCCCATACTGACATGCTTCAGATCTACCTGCACCATTAACAGGAAAAGGATGGGGCTCGATGATTTTGCTGGTTAACATTGTTCTAGATCCAGCAGAAGAACTTGTTGGCCTGCACTGTCACCATTCAGCTCTGCTGAGTTAGTGGCAGGATTATGGGTGTTGGGGGTTATCCAAGGCTTCACCATCTCCCATCACAACTACCTGCACCATATAGTCTCTGAGTGTGCGTCTCAGAGCTCTTGTGACTCCAGGCAGGCTTGTCTTCATCTGCTGTAGGTCAGAATTTCCCTGGTTAACCATTTTCAAGCTTTTCTAAAGTGAACTATTTTCAAAGCCTTATATATTTGTTTTGTTTACATCCATCTTTTTGCTTTCTCTAACTATTCCAACCCCCTTTTTTCCTCCCAACACCTTGGATAATTGAGAGCTGTCTCTCAGTTTCAGTGAGCATGAAACTAGGCTCTTTTACCCGCTCTGAATCCCAAACCGATCAACTTACAATGCTAAAGGGAGATTTGTATAACCTTTCTGTCCTGAAAAAAATAAAGAAAGATGAAATCTCAGCTCTACTGACATCAATGGGATTTGAAAATGGTTTAAGTTTCTGGAGAAATGAAAACCCCAGCTTTTCCCTCTTGCATACAGAGACACATGCACATGTACACAAAAGTCTTGCATGATTTTGTAGGGTTTTGGGGAGAAGAACATCTGAATTATAAGTAATAGAAGGCATTTTAAAAGAAACTAAGGTTTATCTAAATATTTTTTCCCCTTCCTTCCTTCCCTGCTCTCTCACTCTTCCGTTCCTGATGCTTACTCCATTTTGAAAGCAATGGGTGAGAGAAGTAGGTTTCTCTCATTAAAGCTATAGACACTTTTGGGTTCTTTTCTAGTACTGATGTGCTGACTTTGCTCTCTACTGTAGTAGACTCATAAATGCATTAACACAGATCAACCTTTACAGGACAAGAAAGAGACAGTCATGTATCTGGACAAAAAGTCTCATCACTTAGTAATGAAAATGAATTTGTCCAAGGTTTTCTTGTTTGCCCTGTAGCTTAATGCTGATTCTGTCTTCAGAAATTGGGGACAGAGTAGCTCAAGTGGTGGCTTTCAGGCCAGATACAACTTGCAGGATTATTCCACTTGCTCCTCTGCATTTATCATGACAGAATCAAAGAAGAGCTAAAAGACAGCTTGGGTAGGCCTAACAACACACCATCTCTTCTTGAACCCACGCGCATGTATATGCTTAGAAATCTGAGCTGCTCCAACACTTCACCGATGAGATCAGTTGCTTGTGATTCAGCTCTGACAAGGTTGGACTTCTCTAAATCTCAGTACATTATTTATAGCACAGGTAAGGTACCTAACTGGGCTGTAATAAGGACTGGTTCTTCCCTGAATTCTCAAGCTACATAGATATTAGTGGTATATATGCACCACTCTGCCCAGTAATAGTTTGGGACAGTGCTAGTTAGACCAGGCTAAAAACCCCCAGGAATTCTGCAAAAAAAGCAGCACAGGCAGCCAACACATGCCTGTGCCCTGGCACTACTTTTATTTACTAATATCAATATAACTTCTCTGCAGTAAGGTACTCCAAAATGTATTGAAAAGGGAGAAACCTTGAATAAAGCATATATAATATTACCCTGGCTGCTATGAATGTAAGGGTCTACAGAATTGTCTGTTCATGGTCAAACAATACTGGGAAAACATTCTTCATGCAGCATTGAGTTTTCTGTATTCAGGTCAGATGGACATCTCAGGGAGCAGCTGCAAAAATGTTATTGTACCAGAGGTGTAGAGGAGCCTCTGGTTTTTGCGTATCTGGTAAAGTTGTGCAAAACTCAGCAGTTTTCAGGCTCGCTGCGGCTCCTTTGAAGATTTCCCCTGGTTTATGCTTTATATGAGCTTTGAGTTTGGAGTCTGAGTAAACCCAGCGATTCTGATCCCTTCATGGGGACTATCCTGTACTTTGGGTTGGACACATGTTTACAGATCTTGATGAATCGGGACTCAGTGGAAAAGCTTCAGAGAGAAATATGGGCTTGAAGATTTAAAACAGAGGAAATGGGAAACACTGCTTTGATCTGACCTGTGTCGGTCTGTGAACCCTGGTCTTAATTATTAACATTGAGCAAGTAACATCATGAGCAAGTGGAGCACATAACTCTACACTTACCAGCTGTAGGGTAATTTATTCCTAAAGAAAACTCCCTTTACCCCAAGGTAGTAGAGGCTGGATTCTGCTGTAGGTATCAGATATTACAGCTCTTCAAAAAGTCTTTCATTATCTTAGAATTTATTCTAATAATAGACAACTGTGTGATTCCTCTGAATTTTTCTGGTCATAAAAAAATCTCTTTGACTTTCTGACATCATATGGCATAAGCATATACATATATGTATAAAATACCAACTTTTCATCTTCTGGTTTCTTTGCTGCCTTGATTATGGTTTACAAGGCAGAATTCCTGAACCTCTTCTTGTTATATTAAATCTGTATGAAACTGTACGAAATTTACCATGATAAAAAATCAGCTCATATTGGATAATAGTTGAAAAACATGCTATATTTATACTAAAACCATTCACAAAACCTTGTCAGAGATTCCAGTGAAAGGCTATGGCTTTTCCTTGCCAAACATAATATTTTGGCTCCATCCTAATCTAGAGATTTATACAGCACAGAGACAGAGAATTTATTGTGAGAAAAACCACAGTTCTGGAATAGAGATAGAAATAAAGATGAAAATTTCACTATTGAAAAAGCATGTTATAAAATTTGTGATGACTGCATGGAGTCACTACTTCAGATTTATATCTCCTCTGCAAGACCTATTTGTAGAGCACCAACAGCTCTTGGGCATTTTGGTCATAAATAACATTAATTTCATGCGTATAATCAGGACCAGCTACTTATTAAGACAGTCCAATTTTAGACTGACTACTGTAGATGTCGTCAGAGTATTTGACAATGACTATGGTATGAAGGTCAAATTCTTCTCTGGCATACAGTTGCAGACGTCTTTATCTATAGGTATAGATACATGATAATTGTCACTGTAAAAAATAAGGACAACCTGCTCTTTTGGAAATCTGAGCTTAAGTGGGGGCCTATGGTCAGGGATGTGGAGGCCAAGGTACTTTGAATATTTGAATTCTTAGTGTTAGACATGTGCTTTGTTAGGCAGATGCTTTCAACATCTTTTTAGGAAATGATTCCTCACTGATGTATAATGACAAGCAGCTATTTATGCTTGTGACCAGTGGGAGGCTGTGCTATGCCTCAGACAGCAGTGAGCATGTTGTTGCTGGGTTACAAGGACTTTCTCTGTGTGTTGGGGTACCAAGAATTTCTTCCTCTTCTCTCATCCCCAACTGATCAGGTGCAAATCTCCTGTGACCAAGGTTGGTTCAGTCTGAGGTTCATAACTCAGAGAAAGACAAAGAAACCAAGTGATCAGTCAGAGTCTGTGTTGAAAACTTGACTCAGAAAATAGTTAATGCTCCTGGAAAACATGGCAAATTGCATTCTCACACCTTCTCTGGCATCTGAGACAGACTTAAGTGCCTTCTGTGACATTTAATCTCAAGAAGGCAAATAGAGGTAGGAGGGGTTCAGACAACCTAGCTGTGAAGGCTGCCAGATTTAGGGGATGGGAATAGTGATTTTTTTTGCCTACACTACATTTAGCTATTTACAATATAAGTGTCTAGTTTGTACTGGTTGCCTAAGCTCCCATTTAGCTGGAGATCTAGACCAGACTGTCTGGTCAATGGAATTTAGGGAGAAATTCAAGTCACACTAATGTAGATGTCTATGTTAGGCCTGCTTAATTGTAGTGCAGATTTCACAGGCTATACAGATGAGATCCCTAGAGACTACAGCAGAAGATATACACCTGTCTGGAGCCAAGGCACCTACAAGTAGATGAGTAGAGTTAGAAGTCTGGGTCAGAAGCTGGATCTGACCTCAACTTCTCTACAGTAGATGGAAAAGGAATATGGTCTCAGCTCAGCCTCTGGGTCTGGCAGTACTCCTCATTCCCCAAGCACAGTCAGAACCTGTCTGATTTAAGCCCAGGGAAGCATCTGTGTGGGATCAAGACCTGTGCTCTTTTAGGTGCCCATCTTCAGTCCGACACTTATTGCCTACAGTAGGCACAAAAGAAAGTACTGAATGATCCAGGAGCTGCCTACAGAAGCTTTGTACTCCAACCTCCTGAAGTGGAGCAGAGAAAGAAGCGTGGAAGCTGTACCAGTTGACAGCTTTTGTAGCTGAAGTCTTCAGCATTTTATCCTGACTTCTATTTCTTCTTTAAACACAGGAATCCTTGGAGATTAGCTACCTTATATCATGTTTACTTTGTGCGCATGTAATGGGGAATTACCTATTTTTCCATAAGCTTAGGTAGCCCATTAAAATCCCTCTGTGAGTATCCCATATAAATAAGTACATCTCCCTCGGTGTGCAGGTGTGGTTAGGTATTTTGGACTGTGTGTGTGTGTATAAGGGGAAGTACACAGAGACGTAAATGTATGTGTATGTCTGTGCACATCACTGCCTGAGAAGAGAAGTGGGGTTGTCTAGGTGTGTTCGCGTACCCATAGGATGCACACGGGTGTGTGTAAGAATAAACAGGAATGTGTGCATTTGTGGACCAGGCATTATCCTTGCCTCTCCCCACCCCCCAACAGGTAGATGGAAGAAGTGGGATGGTGGGTATTTTGGATTCTATTCAAAGTCTGAGGGACTAAACATTAGGTTTCACACCACCTGGCTGCTGGGTGCCTCATGCTCTATCAGAATCTTAACAACTAAAAGATGTTGGGAAGTTTGGGCACAAAAGTTTTCTGTCCAGCCAGTGGATGAAGAGTGGCTCAGCTGGCTGTGCTCAAGAATATGCAACATCGTTCTAATGCTTTATAGGCCTAACGAACCTGCTTGGTGCTATGGTCTGTAAACAGCTCTCTGGAACAGTTCTTTATATGTTGATTTTTTCAGGTATCAGTTAATGGCTAGAAAAAAAATAAATCTGTAGCCTCAGTTAGTCGTGTATTCCCCTCTGTGGTCTGAGCAAAGATGGGAGCACATCTAGGATGTTTCATCACACCTATCTTTGATAAATATCTTAGATGACCCCACTATTTCAAAGTGGCCCTCTGGAAGTTCCCATCTCACTCTTGACTGTATCTAGCACATAGCCTAAAGCAAAAATGTGAAATTGCACAGCAACTCCTGGGCTAATAAATCTTTCTGATCCCAAACCATCTATGCACTTTTATCCATAACTTGGATAAAATTCTGATGAAGTTTGGACTTGGCATGCATATACTATGGGTCCTTGTCTTCATAACAGCTTCTTTGGCTGTCTGTACCAGTAAATTAAATATTGCTAGGGCATGGGCACAGGAACTGAGTCTGAATATATTAGCAGTCTCTGGCTTTTTAGTCTGAGCCAGCTTGCATTCTCCCAGACCTTTCCAGGGTGTTGTTCAGGAATTAGTGCAGTAAGACTGTTCCAGTAGGTAGTGTACTTTGAGGCCAGTCTGCTTTGGAGGCCAAAGAGTTAATAGTAAGGCCATGGTAAGATGATGTCAAATGGTCTCAGTAGCATAGAGGAGCCTCTGGAACTATTTAGTTAATTGATAAGGATGCAGCCTGTTCCTCCTCTTATTGCTATTTTGATTCATCTATTTTGTCATTTTGGCTCTGAACTTGAGTTTCTTCGTTTCTGGACCATCCACTTCATTGGCTGGCTTGTGATTTGGCTCACATCTAGAGCAAGACAGCTTTTGGGCCAGATGGGGAGATTTGGACAGCAGATGTGGAAAATGACTTACTCAAACTCAGACTGTGGTCCTAGAAGCAGGGTGAATGCAACTAGCCTGAACTACATTGCTGGGCAAACACACACTTTTAATAGACACAGATTACAGAGGGTTTATAGACATTACAGTCTTCTAGGTAAGGGAACAAATACCATTATAACTTCATATGTAGTCTTTATCAAAATTATGGGTGTTAGTTAATTGTTCCTCATTCAAAATCATACCTGAAATGTGTTAAATGTCTCTGGATGTCGAGGTCTAATATTGGAGTCGGTCTAGAGGATCCAAGGGGTGATCTATCTTGACTTAGAAGGTCTTGGAATTCTTTACATATTTGTCTAAAAGGAAAGCAGAAATCCTTAAATAACACAGGTGTAATCCTTTCCATAAAGCTGATCCCCAAAACACTGTCACCTTATCCTGAGTGATCTCATTCATGACAGAAAAGTTTGGCAGAGGCATTGTTAAAGAAATTAAAGGCAAATGAATCCCCCTCTTGCTTCCCTGCCCCAAAATCTCAGAGCCAGCAACATACAGAAACTCTTGAACAGGAATAGTTCCTCTCTGGAACCATATTAACATTGACATTTTAAAATGTGATTTCTCTCCCGAATTGGGCCCAGTTTGGCAGTGTTAATTCTGGTTTAGCTCACCTATGTTAGAAACAAGGGTTATAGTTAAAGAAAATTATGAACTAGCATTAGAACATGCCTGTGTTTGTATAAATACACCACTGCTTGTACATTTGCATGTGCGCACTGGTTTATCTGCAAGTAGAAGTCCTGGCCATTTTGGCCTTGCCTTCTTGACCCCCAACTCTTAAGACAAATGGAGCACTAGGAGTTGTGAAAGAAAATACTACCTTTCCTCTCTTAGTTTCCATTTGTGTCCATCCTCTGCTTCTTTGTAGAGTCTGGGGCAGAAGAATTGATGGATCCTCAACTGAGACCTCTCCCACAGGTCTGCCCAGAGTAAGAATTCATTCCAGCAGCAGTATTTAAATTTCTTATTGAAACATTCATTAAATTGTTTTACATTTCTGCCATGTATCAGGCAGCCTAAGGTAGACGTCTGCAGCAGTCCAGAGGACTTGCATCCTAACAGTGCCTCTTTCTCTCTGGTGACTGTAGGAGGAGCTCAGTGACTCACTCAGCTGTCAGTGCCTACACAACACACAGGCAAGCGAGGCAAATCCCATCAGCTCCACTTTTTCTCAGTGATGGTTTCCTGAGCAACACACACTTTCAGTAGGTAGGACCTGGGACCCCAGTTTGGCACCTTGCAATGGGATCTCAGGCTCTGTCTTGCCTGGTGTCCCACCAGCATAGTAGCCCAACAACTTTGGAAAGGATGGTTGGTCTTGCTGTCTTCCTTCTCTCTCGCAGGCCTTCCCTCAGGCTTCTCAGGATGCCTCAGCAACTGGGCATTAAAAATATCCCTTGGGATACCTCTATATAGGACCTAACACAGGGAGAGCCCTGAAAATAAGGCCTTTTCATTCTTGTGATATTGTTGTATTGGGCCAGTTTGCAAATTAGGCTAGGAATAGTCTACAATGTACTTTTAAAAAAAGAAACCGAATTTGCTCCATGTAGTGCATGTCCTCAGAAGACTACTATCTGGACCATGGATGAATAGAGATACCACTTCCTTTCAATTGGTTTATGATACAGATAATTAAAAAAGGAGAGGTGTCTGGATCTCTCACTTAGAGCTTCTCCAAACAAGCATATCATTCCCCATTGACTGTATTGGAAATATAGGCACTTAATGTGGGGTCAGGAGGGCATGATAACCACCAGACAATCAGGTTACTCAGTTGGGTTGCCTGATAGTAGCCTGACACTCAGTTGGATTGACCTAATACTGTTCAAGGTGGCTACATGTAACTTAGTAAACTGCCACCTAGTAAAATATACGGTGCCAGGGGTCATTCTCATACCTTCATGTAAATTGTTTCCATCTGAAAAGGTTCCTATAGTTATGCTCCTCTAGTCTCCTCTACAGGGTGGCTTCCTGAGAATGGGCCCTGATATGGGCAATCTGCCAGAATGTGTTCAGAAGATATTTGGGAGAGTTCAAGAAGCCATTCTAACATTTTAATAATATGGACATTGCAATCTGATGACTCAGTGTGTGCATGGTTTACTTTGTTAGCATAGATGCAATCACTGGGCCTGGGGCCAGTTTCTAAGACCAAAGAGCATCTCTGTGGTCCATGATTTCTGTTAGAAAACTCTTTGCACATCTGGTCCTATATAAAGTTCGAGTTCTTCATTATCACCTTGCAACTCTTGTCCTTTGGGACAAGGAATAATGGAAAATAAGTGGGTAAACTCAGCTTTTTGGTCTTCAGAAGGTCCTCCATGGCCATAGCAAGGAAACTATACTAACCTGTTTTTACCCTTCATTATATCACTGTTCTGCAAACTGTGGACATAGACTTTGGATACCACAGCTCTCTCTTGAGTAAGAGGAGAGAAGATGCAGAAAACTATGTCCTGCTGTGCTGCTGGACTTCATCCAAGCCTGATTTCTGTAAACTCTTGTCATCTGTATGGACCTAGACACGGACGGCTTGAAAAGACAGCATTGTCCTAGCCTTTCAGGCAAAAAGATGTATTCAGCAGAAATGTATGTAAATGCAGCATACAGTTTTAATGAATCAGGTCCTTAGAGGAAAAACAGTTCCTTTCAACAACTGAAAACAGTCAGTCATTTTGGCTTCTAAACAATCTACTATCCCCAGTCGGCCCTGTCAGCACCGCTCTTCTCTCCTTCCTCCAACCTCTACTTTCTACCTGTTGAAAAAGTTCATCTTAAAAGTTTTTATATTTTGACAAAGGAAAGTGTCAGAACCAAGTGTGCAATTAAGTTCCCTTCTATCTTCACATGTCAAAAGTCTTTACTGAATGTTGGCAGATTGAAAGAAAAGAAAAAACTTTTTTATTATACATGAAAACCTGTAAAAGGCAGTAACCTACTTTTTTCAAGGGGATTTCTAGGCAAAGTGGTGTCTCAGAGCCTCCACTACCAATAAAACATCACCTGGGGTAGTGACAGGGAGAGGGGCTGACAGTTATTTGCTGAGTTGGACTGTGACTTTGAAAAAGCAAAGAAAAATAGTTATGCTGTCTTAGGGGCCACAGATTAATCACTCCTGCAAGGGACATACCTAATGATTTGTGATAGATGGTCAGATGTTCCAATATATGATCAGGAAAAGATAAATTCTGTACTGGATCAGAACAAGAGCCCATCCAGTCCATGTTCCTACCCCCAGCAGTGGCCAAAGCAAATGCCTTGTGATGAGTACAAGAGTGGGACAAATGTGTGTGCCCATGAATATAATATATTCCAAGTGTGGCAGAGTTACCAGGCACCCAAAGACCAGATATCAGGGAGGTGCTCAGCAGGTCCTATGCATCCAGTCTCAGAGCTACTTTTCAGAAAACTAGCAAATTGAGTACATAATGTCAAGGCTCAGAGGTTGATTATCCTATACTGGCTTTAAGCAATCCCACAAAAAGGTTATTATTCACACTATTCTGTTTTGGTCTGTGTAAATGTGTGTGTATCTGTCCCTCTGTCTCATGTGGAAAGCCTTGTGCTGCGATACGCTGTGATGTTTCCCATAGGACAGCATGCCTCTCCATCAAGTGGAATTATTGATGTGGCCTTCAGCAGTTCTGCATCTGTCCTAGCTGCAACCTGATGAGGTTCTGTCCCCTGTTGTAAAGCCATTCAAGGTCTCTCACACCTTTGCAAGGTGAACTATGCTTAAAGACCCTCTAAAGCCAGGTGCAAGGGTTTGGGTTTTTGCGTATTGTTTTGTTTTTATTTTTTTAAATATCTGTGTGGTTTGCATAGACATGTCCTGAAGCCTTTTTAAAGAGTCTAGGGTTAACAGGCCAGTATCAGCACCCTTTGGCCAGAACTATGACAATTCAGTCTTTTTTTTGAAGCATCTTGCTCTTGAGTGCCCAGACAATCATCTGCTCAGTCAAAGGAGGTGAGTGCAAAACAAAAGAATCATAGGAGACTGGCTTCTCCTGTTGTTTACCCCTCTCTTATCCTTTCAGCTCTTAACCAAAGCTTGTTTCATTCCCATCCTGCCCTTGCTGTCACTTGTGTTCAGTGCTGTATACTGGCCACACAGCCCAATCATCTCTTCTTCCCATGATAATTGTTAGGTAAAGCTCTGCTTCTTCATTGCCTAGACCATCAGGTTGTTAAACAGGCCATGGCATCATCTTGTTCCATCAACTAGTACTGTCCTAGGCAGGTCCTGAATTAGCAAATTTGAGAGACCATTTCAAAGAGGTAGTTTTGGAAGATCAGGTAGCTTAACACAATGAATATGGTTTGTTCCATGATAGAAAATAGTCCTGATTTCATTCACTGTATTACTATCAACATAGCCTCTGACCAGGTAGGGCTGAGCAGGGCAATGAAGAGAGTTTTACCTTAAACTTGGTAGCCTCCATGTGTTAAAGAGAGCTATTGGCATCTGAAGTAGCAGTCTTTAGCCTTCACTAAAGGCCATGGGCCACAGTTCTGTGCATGGCAGCTGAACTATTTCCATCCAGGGTGAGTGGATTGCTTGATTACAAGGTACAGATGCCCTCGATAACACTGGGAGTTCCTACTGGACACTGGAGACTTCAGCATTATAGACATTAAGGGCTCCATTTAGTTACCCACATATAGACATGTGGTACCCAAGACATCCATAATAACTGGCAGATATAACACAGTAACCAAAAGAGACCTGTGTGCTTCTGGCGCAGCAGCTGGTAACCACATTGGATAAGCCAATTCCTCTCAAATGACAGCAGATGCCTACGTTTGGGCAACTGAATCAAGCCACTGAAGTTGGATGTCTGAATCCAGAATGGAATTTCACCTATACACTAGGAATTGTGCAAATAATTTTGTTCTTTCCCCTAATTTTTCCTCAAGACCCCACATGTGGAAGATCTCACCAGTTCTGCCAAAGGCACATATCTATGGACTTCTGGCCCTGTTGCAGAGCGGACAGTGGCATCACACAGGCAATGGCACTCCAGTTCTTTCCATAGGCAAAGCTTGCCATGAGTGATTTTACCACCCTGGAATTTCAGTGCTGTTTTTGGTGGCAGCATAACAATCCACCACTTTTTCTGGTGTCCTAACTCACAAGCGCATGAGCCAGGGCAGTTGTGAAATTACTGAAATCACAAACCTAGAGCTTATATGTGCCTAGTGAGTAATTGAAACTCCTGACAAATGACTAGAGTGCCTACTATCAGACACATGGAAGCATGGCTGGGAAATGATGTCATGGGCCTGTGTCTCCTGTAGTACCTGGCCAGGACTCGTCTGTGAATCACTGTTCTCCTTCCAGGCAGGAGAGGGCAGTAGTAGCACACACATTGACCCATCTGTCCTTGTTACAAGCACTCTGACTGCACTAGGATATGGCCTATCTTTGTATTATCGACAGACCTCCCTGATCAATTTGCTGGTGTTTGTAACTGATGGAAGGGGGAGAAAAGTAATTTTGTTCCTTACAAGTGCAGCATTCACAGCCTACAAGCCCAAAGTTCATGGGGGTTAGGAGTAATGCATGTCCATGACTCCCCATCTCAGTAGTAAATAAGGGTGAGAAAGTAGGTATGGAGTGATGAGAAAGGGTAGGAAGACTCTTATGTGTCCTTCAGTGGGACAGCCTATGGAGGTAGGACATAACAGTTACCCACTGATTATTACAACCCATGGTGATATGATGTCTCACTAGAGCAAGAAAAGAAGGGGGAAGATTTGTATCATTATAATTGAGTTATAATGTGTTATAGATGGGGCAAATCCTCCAGCTAAGGCAGCTTGCAGTCTTAACTCTTGTTTAGATTGTGCTGCCCAGCACTGCAATCAGCTCTTACATAGTTAGGGGGGCAGATTGTTAATGGGCTATACAGCAAGAGGGAGACACGACTTGCAGAGAGGAGCTGCTTCTTGCCAGCTGGTTTATTCTCACATCTCTGAAACCTCTTGGACCCTTAAAACAAATGTGGATATAGGTAAGAATAAGATCATCTTCCACTTATATTATTCCTTTTAATCTACAAGGGACTTAGGAGCATGATGCGGGAGGTGTCTCATCACCTTCACAACCAGCAAATGCCCCCTGAGCCACACGTGCTCTGCTTATCACCCCAGGGAAGGTTCATAGGCTATATTCATGGGATTCACAAGCCTGGGATGTTTCAATGCATGTCATCTCTGGGTCACCTTCAGGGCAAAGAGCTCTGGATAGAAGAGGGACACCAAGGCCAGGAATCCTGTTCCCCACAAATAGACAAAGCAGAAGGACATTGGGATACAAAGGACAATCCTGTTGCTGGTCAGCCTTCTCCCCTACTACAGGGCGATCCCTCTCTGTTGGATATATCCCAGCCTGGATGATTTCCAAACACTTCCAGTACTGGCATAGTGGTTTGAGAGCATGGCTTTCTGGCCTCAGCTCTCCTGCAGCCTCACTGTGTAACACTGTAGTAAGTGCAGGAAGAGTATGAATATGTTCAAGGCTACCCCATGCAGGCATACCACACACCTAGCATCGGTCTACGTTGTTCCATGTAGACTATTTATTCCTGTTTCCCATGGCTCATGAAGGCTAATTCCTCCCTCATCAAAGCTAATTAACCTAGATGAAATGTTATCCTGATATGATGTTACTGCTCCAGGGAGGCGAGTGGCTTGTTTAGAGCAAAGTCAGGTGTCTCCGTGTGTCTTTAATAGCTTTAGCAAAGCTCCCCCGCTGGTGTACATTGTTCCAGTGTCTTTGACTTCAGGGGAACTGCTGCAATTTCCATCCAGAGAGGATCTGTCCCTCTGCAAACCAGCTCTCCCTCAGCAGACTAACGATAATTATCTCACAGTAACTAGTACTTCAGTAGAAGCTTAGATCTCCTGCTCACATGCAAACAGGAGAGAATGCTAGTCTCTACCCTATAGATCTTACCATGTAATAATATCGCCTCCTCTCATCTAAACCAAAGCATCTGAGATGTACGTGCCCCCCTTAACTGCAGGCAATGAGAGCACAGCCACTAAAACCTCACTGCAGTAAATAAGGTTCCTCTTACAGCATCTCTAAAGAGGATTGCTCTCACTTGCTGTCAGTGAGTACTGTTGTGATAGCAGTCACCGCAATCCCAGCTCCATACTCCCACTCCTCCCTCCCCCAGCCCCCAGATCCAAAACGGAGAAGTGACAGACAGATTTCTTTTTTAGTTTCCCCTCCCTTCTTACTTTGTCGCTAGGATCATCTTTTTCCTCGCTGTCTGCTCTTTCTGTTCCATGTGCTGTCTGGCAATGTGCTCTCCTACCGCCTTGGCAGGGAACTCTGTTTCACAGGTGTAGCCGAAATCTCTGGCCAAATGTAATGCTTCCCCTGTGGGCAAACAAAATGGGTCAGTTAGGTTTTAGGGTTATTATTATTCATTATTATGCTTACAGAATTTCTTCTACTCTTAAAAAAATAATAATACAATAACAAATTACTTCTGTAGACATTCATTCCGGATCTCGGTTACAGATTTCAGCCCATTTGGCCTGCTCATGCTTAGTCATCAGATAGTACCAGCCAGAAGATAGGGAGGTTACTCCTCTCGTGAGAAAACACTGGTCAAGACAGTTGGGTTTAGCACCCTTCCTTGCCACCAGGGAGTACTGGGCAGCTGCTTATGTTTTATAAGCCGGGTTCATCATTGATATATAAGGCATGGAAATTAGTGGAAGGTAGGAAAATACCACTCTGAAGAGCTGAGATTCAGCCTTTGGTGCTTCACTTCTCTATCTCTAAAGGAAGAATACCCTTCTACCCCAGGAGAGACCTGTGTGGATGACATATATTTCAGCATATTTGCTTAGGGGTTAAGCGAGCAGGCATAATACAAGTGCTCCACACTAAAGATAAGCAGATGCCAAAGTAGAGCACAAGAAACAATCCTGTTTCCAAAAAGACTGCAGTCAAAATTGACCAGTCAAAACAAAAAGGGATGACAATGAAGATCACAGTTACTGTTTTATAGGTGGGTAAATCAAGGCAAAGGGAGTACGTGGCTTGACTAGGCTTTGTGAGAAGTCTGTGACAGAGGCAGGCACTGAGCACATCTCTACCTCACTACAGAGACTGGACACCATAACCCAACTCCACGCTGGGTGCCAAATACCTCTGGAAGAACCTGTCCCTCTCCACTAGCTTAGAGAACTCAGGAATTTATTTTAGGGTTTACTGAACACTCTGGTCTGCGTGCTGTGACTCTGACAACCTTGGTGTGGGATTTATCTGATCAAACACAGCTGCCTGGAGTGTGAACATCTGTGCCTAAGTTAGTCTTTCCCTGGTGGGAAATAGGCACTTCCAGATGACACGTGCTCTCATCTCATCGTAGAAGGTAGAAATAGGTCAGCTACCAGAAGTGTACGTTGAAGCACATCTGCATGAGTGACTGAGACATGTGCTCCAGAATAGTTTTTGGGTTAGGGTGTTGTGGGTTTTTTATTTTTCTTTTTTTCAGAATTGTGTATTTGATTGCCATCATGAGAGGTGGCATTGGACCCTGGCCTTTTGGAGACCAGGCTGATGCTCCAGGTGAACAGTTAGGAGGGAAGCAGGACCTGTAGCACTTCACTTTGAGAACATATGCAGTGGAATTCCTCTGATTAAATGTCAATATTGACATCTGACCTAGTACTTTCAAGTCGATGGAGACAAGCTAGCACTTGAAGCATGTATCATCCCGTACTAAAGTTGAAGGCAAAAGTGGATCAGAGGAATTATAGAGAAGTCTGGGTTAGAAGGCAATTCAGGAGATCACCTTCTGTTGAAAGCATGGCCTTAGCTTAGCTTATTCATGGACTTTTCAAGTTTAGTCTTGAATATTTCCAACCATGGAGATTCCACAGCTTTTCTGAGCAACTTAATCAAATGTTTAATTATTAATTTAATGTAATTGTTAATCACCCAGAAGTGCTGATTTCTCCCTATTGACTACAGTGTGACATGAGAGAACAGATACAACTATGATAAAGATGATGAGATGAATCCCATCCCCAGCAAGACCGAGTCTCTGTGCTCTGCACAGACCTGGCCAAGGCAAGGAAGATGAAAACTTCCATGGCAGCAGCGGTCCTGTGCCAGGGACTGCATGAGGCATAAGAAGCCACATGCACTGACCTCTAGTCCAGAATCGATTCTCCACCTTTTCAGAGTTTTTTGTCTTCCTTTCTATCATTGGAGTTTTTACCAGAAAAATACCTTTTGTTTCTATATGCAAATACTTTGTTGTGTTTTTATCTGACCTAACTGGATTCAGGTACCAGTAAAATACATGCACTACTCCCAGGGAATTTGTTTGCTGACACCAGTCAACAACAACGTTCACAGCTGTAACCAATTTTACATCCAAAAATTGAAGATTATACTCAAAATCATCTGCATTATTTGGAATTTTTAAACATGATTTCCAGTATGCCTAAAAAGAATAAGAAGTTAACAAGCAACCACTGTCTCTGAGTTGAAAGGAGAAATGGTTTCCACCTAGTTTACAGCTTTTGGAAGAGTAAAATAATCTTCAGTGAATATAAATGGATTTTAGTGGCATGTTAACAGTGAGTCAGAATGAAGAGGCATATAGCTGACTGCCAGTTTTGTGTTTAAAATGTCTATCCCAGACTTCTTCATGGATGAGAAAGGGTACAAATTTAAATGATAGCTGCTAAATTTCTGTAGAGTTGCTTCAAAATTTCTATTTCAGCTATGCTTTTACTCTTCCTTATTTAAAGACTTAAAGAGTAAGTCAACTGCAGAGGGGTACCAGGTTTTGCTTTTCAACCAAACTCCATTAAAACACTTGGTAGGTTTGTTTTCATGCCAGCATGGAAAGAAGATAAAAGTCAAACCCATTGAAGCTGTCATCGGGTGGAATTACCATTCTCCAGACAGCTCTATCCTGGTCCCAGTCAGACCCAAATAACAATACAAGGAATGTAGTCAGCAAAGAATTTAAACATTTAGCCATTGGAAAAGCCTTGGTTTCCTCAAGAGAGCAAAACTTTATGTGATGAAAAGTAGGCATTTATTTAATATGGTCAATAACAAACTGAAATTTTTTATGTTTTCACTTAAAGTCAAAAAAAAGGGAATGAAAATATGAATTGTCATTCAAACTTATCTTTACAAAGATAGTGTATATTATTTACTAGAGCTGATAAAATTATACTAAACTGTTTTGATGATCTGAGAAAATTATACAAAAGTATAAAACTTGTCCATTTTACCTGGAGCCACGACTGTGATTGTGATTAAATGCTAATGGCATATGAAGAGATAAAATCACGAGCAAAAAGAAACAAAATTACTTATCTGCCTGTGGATATAGATAGGTAAAAGTGTAGATACAAATGTACTTATTGTGTTTTGTGAAATAATACATTTAAAAATGTTTTAAATATATTTTAAAAATATATTTTTACTGGAAATGGAAAGCTGATGTATACTATGGATGCACGTTAGAACTATGCATATTTATTCATATAAGCACACACTTCCATATGATATAAGGAGTAGGCATTCTAAATTACAACATCAAATTCTAAAAAAACCCCAAATCTGGACATGAAAACACTATGCAGAACAAGATTTCTCATATCTCATTGTTGAGCAAAGATGTCATTTTGAACCTGGACCAAATGACGATTTGGTATTTAGAAGTCGATTGTGATATACTTCTATACGTATTAATTTCTGTTAATCTCAGTGAATAGGGGTCCCTTGTATTACTGTACAGTAGGAAATAAGTCTGCTTGGTGGGGGAAAGTAGTTTGTAGAAAATGTCATAAAATATGTTCTTTCTTTTTCTACATCATAATTTAGAAAAAGGTGTTCTTTTTCTACATCATAATTTAGACAAATATTTATTCTAGGGGAGAATGTGGAAATGTTGGTAATGTGAATGAACTGACCTCTTTTCTTTTACCTTAGATTTGCTGCCTTCTGCCTAGTTATAATTTACATCAGGGAGGAGTCATACTAAAGGCAGAAAACTCTAAAATCCCTGGCTTTTACAGCCAGTTGCCTTGTTTCAATCTAAATTCAAGTTTCCCATGTGCAATACCCCCTGCTCTTTCCTCCTGCAGAGACAAAGAATGGGTGTTGGGGATCGTTGACTCTTTCTCCTTAAATCCAGCTCAGGGCTTTGCAGCAATAGGCAGCGCTGCCTTTCTTATATAATTTGACAATTGACCAGACAGCTTTGCATGATGGAAGAGGACAGTTGCTGAACCTGAATTGGCAGAGACAGCTCTGGAAAACCTCAGTGGAGAGACCAGCCGCGTACCTTGACAGGTTTCTGTGGGCAGGTGCAAGGAGCAGCGTGCGTGTCTCCTGGGTCTAGCAAGAGTGAGAGATGCTCCTATGCAGAGTGAAGGCAGAAGCTGTGTTCCAGGAGAGGGTCACTCGGCATCTGAACCTCCTACTCTCTCCTCGGCTTTGCCTCCTCCGGATGCTCTACCCGGCAGAAATGCTACCCAGGGGGAGGAGGCACAGGCGGAGGGGGGGGTGAAAGAAAAGTTTTTTTCTATTTGTAGGGTGAGAAGGGAGGAGGAACAAGTGGAAGGATATTTAAACAAAGGCTGGTGGGGGAGAAGTGTGACAGTTGATAGCAGGGTGGAAAAAGTAACTGTTGACCTATTTTTCTCAAGAGTTTTGGTCCCCAAATGACGAATGCCGTCAATTCTGTGCCTAGGAAATTTAGTGTCTTAATTAGGTTTGACAGGAAAACAAAGTCCAGATTTTTTGTAAGTGCCTTTACTGGTTATTGGAAAAAATCTGGTGGTTTTAAAATCATTCATGCATTGCTTCTATCTGCATCTGCAATCCCATTTATGCTATGTCTCTGCCTTATAAGTGACCTGTCCAAACTGAAGGGACATCTCCCCTCTTCTCACATCTTTTCTTCCTCCCACCGGGGAGACTTACGACTCCTTTGAGCCAGCAGTAAGTCTTACCGTTGGTAATGCTAATATTCAACGGAGGAGCCTTTATCGTATTAGCTGAGATATAGGAATTTTCCTTTTAGCGCTGGTAATAAAAATGACCTTTCCCTTCATCTAATCTAGGCACTAGAGGGCATCCCTCACCTACAGGTTGCACAAAGCTATGTCCCATACTGGTGGGGAGAACCTTGCAATGCTGAGTTCGTTCTCCCAGTCTGTCTTCCCACCCATTGTGCTGATTTATGTGGATGACAACGGAAAGAACAGAACCGATCTGTCAAACAATTCCTACTTTGGGCCCCAGAAGTCCCTACCAAAGATGCTAAAGATGCACCCCAACCAAAACAAGAATAACAGTAAACATCTAGCAGCCATGTTGAACCCCAAAAGAAGTAAGTTTGCAGAAAACAAGGGGCCACAGGATAATTTTCATAAAGTCTGGATCTTCACATGATCACCACAGCCTAGAAATTCACTGCAGTTCCTCTCTTTAACTTAGCAGTACTCCCCAAAACTCAATGATTTTAATTTTGCCTTTTCTTACCTCAAATAGGCATTCAAGAGGTTGAGCACATTCCTACCTTACAGAGATATTAAAGGCCTTGATATATAGAGGACTGTGAGGATCTTTGGTAATAATAAACTTAGAACCATCTAAAGTAATCAAGAGTGACACAATTCTGGGTCATTATCAGAAGTCCACACAGTGCACTTGATATTTAGGGATTTAATAAGACTAACAAATCATGATGTCAATTTATGTATTGAAATCACACCGAAAAAGCCAATGCTGTTTTCCTCCTGTTTTCTTCTCTAAAACCTGGAATAAGCCTGTGTCTTTCATTTTCTGCCTCCTCCAGCAGCAGGAGCCTTTGAGGTATGGGTTTCCTTGCAGAAACCACGCTACAAGTTAGTATCCCTTGGAAGTAACAGCTGCATGTACAAAAGGAGGACAGTTTATACCACAAAGAATTCAATAAGCACTGCCAAGTTTGACTGAGGATTGGTTACATAGACAGAAAATGAGCTTCATTTTGTTTTCTGTTGGAATGTTAACACACATGGTGGTGCCTTTCCCAAAAATTCCAGGAGACAAAATTCATGACTAACATGTCTAGGCAAACAGGTCTGTGTCAAAGTCAGCTCAGCCTCTTCAGTGTATTTCTTTAGAACTCACAGTAAGGCAGTCCAAGAACAAAAGCAATACCATAGGCTTGATAATAGGCTTGCTATTGGTTTTGAGTAAAGGGCAGGGAGGCAAGCAGAGCTCCATCCCTGGGAGAAAAAGGAATCTAATTCCCATTTACAGGAAAAGTACTGTGCCACGAATCCCAGGCCAGCAGTTGAAAGAGGGCTTTCTCTCAAACTCTTCCAATGAATAAGTAGCTGGCCACGTTGCTCTGTTTATTCTTCCCTCCTAAGACCCAAGATGGATGAAGGACCGTGAGGGTAGGAACAGCCCTTACTCCTCTAAACTGGGGGAGAAAATTCCCTTTTCTAAAACTGTAACTTCATTATGGCTTTCTCTTTATTACAAGCAGGTGTGATACAGACACACCTGTATTTCAGAGCAGCCCCATGGTAGTTCTGTGTGCTCAACGGCCCCTGAGAAGCTTAGTCCCTCCTCTTAGATACTGAAAAACCTCCACTGATGTGGATTCAGCACTATTTCTGCCTTGTGGAGTCTCCATCCTTTGAGATAATAAAAACCTCAGTAGACGAGGTCCTGAAGAAACCTCTTCTACTTGACCGTGCCTTGAGCAGGAGGATTGGACTAGAAGATCACCAGAGGTCCCTTCCAGCCTCAACCTTTCTGTAATACTGTGATTCTGTGGTAATATGTGCTGAGACCTCAGCCTACTTGCCTAGATCTGTATGGAACTTTCAGGTTATGATCCTAGAAGGTGTTGACCTTTAGGATGAGCTAAGTGCTCTCAACATCAAGGAGGAGGGATCTGAAATTCCCAGAGCTGCTACTCACAGCCAGACAACAAACCAAGTACTTAGTGGATTCACCCAGAATAGAAGAGATTCAGGTAGAGTTTCTTTCCTTTGCCTGAGGGGTTTGAACCTGCATCTCCCAGCTGAAGGTTTGAAGAGCCTGGCAGTATTTGGTGCATGATATTTAAACAACAAATAAAGGCCAAGAAAGTATCTCCTGGGCCTGTCTAGAGTTTATCTGAAAACAGATATCATTCATTTATCTGTGGGGGTAAAAGGCTTGTCTAAATATTATGCCTTCTCATGGGAGAAAAAAAAAATCATCACATTTTTGGATCAGCTCCAGGAAATTCACAAGTTTTTAAAAAAAAGGAGGATAAACAAACCTACTTGTAGAGTTGATATAAGACATTCATCTCTCTCACAAGAACACTTGGATCATTGATTTGTAAGTCAGATCCCAGCACAAAAAGCACAGATCAATGCTGAGGAAACTGCAGGACCAAATCACTTGCTGGGAGCCACGACGTCTCAGAGTGAACTTCCATTTTGCCACTAGTTCTGTCTGTGTCTTTAGGCAAGCCAGTTCTCCTCTTTGTACAAAATACAGATTATGATATTTAACACTTTGCCTGAAAAGTGTTGTATACAAGGAAACATTTTAATTATGTTTCTATTATATTGCAATATTATAAACCCTACCTTCTACCAAGGAAGTCAAGAGTGTGACATTTGCTGCTTTTCTTCTTCCTGCAGGCAAATTCAGTCCCAGTCTGTCTAATTTTTCTCGCAAGCAGCGTCCTCCATTCTTGGATTTTGCTCTATCACAAGAGAACAGTAGGAGAGAGAAATTTGTCTTTATTCTGCACTTTTTTCCCATGTTAATATAAGTCTAGAAATTGTACACACCTTATTGACAAATGCCTGCCCTAATGCCATCAATGGAAAATCTTTCAGAGCTATATTCTTAACATCCTGCTCACACTGTATGAGTCTTTCATGTTGGTCCTTTGACAGAGTTAGACATTTTAATGCCTGTCACAGCAGCATCAGATCATCAGACAGCTTTCCACCTAGTGGAACCCATGGTCCTGATTTGGGCACAGAGCCTGGGATTGCAATGAATGAATATAAATATTGACAGTGCAGTCACTTATATCTGATTTAGCCACCTCAGGCTCCAAAGGGAATCGAAAGAGAAACATGCACTTCTAGAATGATATTAAAGACATATCTAGAATGAGGGCACTTTACCCATCTCTCACCTGACTACAAAAGGAAGCCAGATCATGACTCAAATGTGGATGTCTATGTGGAACCCAGCTCTAGCTATCCCTCTATAATTTATGTAGAGACCTGGGTACTTACGAAGCCCAATACTTACAAGGAAGAAGGATAAGACAATAGGAAATGCTGAAGCTAAAATCCCAGCCATCATTGGTTATCTATGCCCATATCCCAAATGCCTACATCACTTTGTTCCCACAAAAATGGTTCCTGGTGCACCCCACACCTGTTTTTCTGCAGTCTCTCAGAGTTTGAAGCATTTGAGACATTTCCACTTATGCAGCAGACGTAGGTTCAATTTCTTCCTCAGCCTGAGGGAATTTTAACCTGTGTCTTTTAGATGAATGCAGCAGTCAGCTGGCAGCGAATAACTAATGTTAAAATGCTTAAACATTGAATAGAGCAGTGACTGGAACCCAGATCTCTCCCGTCCCAAATGAATGACCTGGTCATTAGATAATAGAGTCATCAGTACAGTTACACCTTCACTTTTGTCCAACAGATATTTAATTAGTCCCAAATGAGATTGAGGGACCCTCAGCTTAGAATAACCAATCACTGAGTATTAAACATGCCTGACCAGATGTTTTGAGGTGCAGGATCATGTTCCTTCAGGCAGAGGAAGGAACCAAAGTTGGAATACCACCATTTCGATAGTCATTTTTATGCACTAAGAGATACCACAATTTTGACCATGTTGTATGTCAGGAAATGTCTTCTGAGAACACTTAATTCTGAAGAAAAACTACCTGGGGAAATACCTAGCTGGTGACTGCTGACAGGATGCAAAACCAACCCTGCCAGGTCTCAGGCAAACCATGAATGTGATTTGGTTTTGCTACATCTCTGCTGGTCATCTACAAAGTGTTTGAGTCTGTTCTCTAGCTGTGACACCTACAGGTATAACCTGTCCAAGTCTATTCATTAACATTCTCTTCCTCGTAAAACAGAATTAGTGCATCCAAGCTGCTGTCTGGGAGTAGTCCCTGGCTTTTGCTAACTCCTGAACCATGCCCAGGGTTGATTTGGAAAAGTGATGCTTGATCTGGGTCAAAATTATGGGGATCATTCTAGCACTTTAACAGAAGGGACAAATGAGCCCCCACGTTCAGGCTGATGCCCTTGCATTCTTAATAGCTTGCACTGGTATTGATGAAGCCTGGGTGAATAAAGTGAATATTTCTGTGACTATTAGCTGAAGGCCTCTCCAGGGTGAAGCAGTAACAGAGGAAAATTTTTGTGGCTGTAGATTTTGGATTTCAATGCCTACAGAGGCAGTTAAATAGGGCTCATGTCCCTGAAACAATTTTACAGCCTGTAGTGCTTACTCTGCAAGATGGCTCAAGACAGCTCTTGGACTGCTACGTATCTTAGAATATTTCACGTTGGTTAAAATGACTTTCAGTATAACTACAGGGATCAGTGTGGCCTTCAGTGACAGCAGTGAAATAGCCTATGACTTTCCAGCTAGTTTTGATCAAAGGGCATTCAAGTAGCTTATGCCATCTAAGTTGACGCCTCAGGGACATTGCGACTTACATATGCCTGGCTGAATTACAGTTGCCTCCTTGTTTTCCACTTGCAATGTGAGACACAATCTGCCACTTTCCTCTTCTCTGCTACTGCTCTCTGCAGGTGTCTACTCTGGTCAGTGAAGGGTCAGAGGCAAAATTGCACCTAATTACTTGCTTCGTCTCCAGTATGACACAATGAGAAAAATAAACCTAGCATATTCTGGTTTTTTCTGTACTCAAAAGACATGCAAAGGAGAAAGGAAGAAAAAGGCATCCCTACACCTCCATGGTTTTTGTTGAGTGAGGACTGCAACTACACTTGGTAGAACAATTTACTTTGAAATAGTTTCTCAACAAGGAGTCAGATTTGTATCCCTGGTGAAATTTTCCACACACTGAAGGTCTTTTTTCTCTTTTATTCATAACAAGGCAAAGAAACACCTAGCCATCTCTGATGAGTAACTGAACTGAGGGGGTAAAAAAAATAAATTAGATCACTGAAAAATGTAAAATTTCTGTGAAAAATGTCAACACAATCTTCATTTTTCTCATGTATTGAAACTTTCCCTAGAAACAGTGTTCACTCCCAATCCACCTCCTTCCGGTCTCCCAAACTGTGACCACCTATCCAAGTGGGGAAGGAGAACAAAACCTATTTGCAGAAAATAAAATTACAGAAATTACAGCACTGCCTAGGACTTGTTATTCTCACCTTCAACTTACCTTCTCAAAATACCTCCTAAGAGGGAAGCATTGAGGCATTCTGGTGGTGAAAGGCGCCTCTTCACCTCTGCAATGGTCACTTTGTACTTGGAAGTGGAGCTGAGGAGAGATAAGCGACCAGGAACAGAGCAGAACAGGTCGGTGGGGTTAACAACACAGGTGCCACCTACAAAAAAAAAAAAAAAAAAAAAAAAAAAGTTAGAGTGAGGAAACCTCATATTCCATGTTTTGAAAAGTAAATAATGAAGAACAATTCTGTTGTTTACTTGTGGTTGTTTCTGTTGTTGTTTTTGTTTGGGTTTTTGGAGTACTTTGGGGGGGAGTGCTTTTGGTTTTGTTGCTTTGAGAAAGATGAACAGATTGACATTTCAGTCTGGGAATAGTGAACTATTAGACCTTACAAGCTTTACAGTCACATTACATCATTATGGCTACCTCATTTGATTTTATGCTTGGTAAAAACTACATATCGTCAGTCTTTTGAGTCTTGTATCTAAAATGATTAACAACCTAAGATTGAACCAGATTCAGGTGTCACTCAGGATTTTAAAAATGCAGTTGGTGAAAAGCTTAGGATATTGGTTGTAGTGAGAAATGTTCATTTTAACTCTCATAGCAGTGTTTAGGATAACAAAGATGGACCGTCACTATAGGTTTGCAGTGATTTGCAGCCAGAATGGCTTTCCACGCCTTTGAACTCTTATATACTCCTTCTACAGTTAGGTCAAATCCTCAGCTGATGTTAATGATGGAAATCTATTGAGCTACATCGGTTTATCTCAGGTTAGTTCTGGAATTGTTTATTTCTTGAAAGTGGCAATTACTTGGCCTGGGTCTAAAACTGCTGAATGATCACCAAATCTTTCAATGAAGACTGTGATCAATAACTCCTCAGGCAAAATCAAGCTTTTAACTTAAAGTTAATATGTGAGAGAGCAAGAGAGAAAACTTTCTCTGCAGTGGATCCAAGAGGATAGTACAAACTCCCAGGGAAATAAAAAAAATCTTAAGGACTAACACATATTTTATCACCAAGTGCAAAACATTTTTCTTTGACCTGCCTTCTCCAACCTAACTACAATAAAAAATTCTGTGGAAGAAATAAATCTTACCACTGCATGCGCAAGTCTTCCCTGGGGGAAAGATGAGAAAAAAGAATGAGCTGCATATGACAGTGATATAAAATATCATATAATTCAGTGCACTACTAGAAGGAGTTCAGATGGTTTCTGTGAGGACAATGATATAAAGACTTTCTTAGAGCAGAATGAATCTGTGCTCATCATTCATGTTTAAAGGAAAGATACTGTATTTTTTAAACTACCATGATAATTTCTTCTTTCCTGTGAACACCCTAATCTTTTTGCACTGCATGAGCTCACTTATTATGCTTAAAAATTTTAGTTTGTAATCTAAATTCTGTGATGTGAATAGGATATGAAAAGATAGATAGGATAGGATAGGATAGGATAGGATAGGATAGGATAGGATAGGATAGGATAAGATAGGATAGGATAGGATAAAAAAAAATAATAGCTCGCTGTAGACAAGTTCCTAACACCTTTACTTTATCTTCTTCCACACTTAATCCCCATTAAAATTAAGAAGACTATGTATGCTCCAGTTTTAGCAGAGACAGAGGAATATAACTGAAGGATGAAACTTCATTAAAGGCAGATTATTGCTTGCTTACATAAGGCAAACAGAATTTCTTTCCAAATATTTCAGCTCTTGAAGGTATATTTAAACATTTGTGCTGACAGCAAAACCAGAAAAGAACATCTCTTGGTATAAATCCCAGATGGGTGAGATCCTGACTCAGTACAGCAGGATATTTTATGACTTTTCTAATTATGCTACAGGACAGATATTAGTGTCCACTTCTCAGACAGAATGTAGAGACAAATCATGTATCACCAAACATATAGACACATCAAGGGCACTTATGCACATTTTTGCACAGCTCAAAGCTACAGTTCATGAGCTTATGTGCTCACATACAGAAATGTGATGCCACGTGCCTGAAATGTTTCTGGGTTTTTGTTGTTTTGGTGTTTGGGTTTGTTTTGGTTATTTTTTTTTTTCATATCTGAGGCAGGGCTGCACAGAAACCTATAAATATTTTCAGTCAACATTTTCAAACTTCTGGTCTGTCAGATACATTTGTGAAGAGTGTTAACACTGAGTAGATTTGTTTGTCTGGCGTCTCCTGCCACACAATACATATACACACGTGTACATACATACGTGTCAAGAAAACAGTAGCAATGTGTACATATTTATTTACTTCAATAAGTCTGTAAAATTTATAATGAGTGAGACTGTACTGAAATCAGTGTCATATTAAAATTTATCTTCTTGCCAGGTTAAGCCAGTATGTGCACCATTTATGCCAGATAAATAATTGTTCCTTTAATCCAAAAAACTGTTACCCTGCAGCTGCTCCTACCCTAACCAGAATTTACTGGAACACTTCTCATTACTATTTAGATGAAGGTTGTTTACAGTCTAGAATGTTTAAAAATACCATGTTTATGCAATATGATCTTAAACAAAGCAATTCCAGGTAAGCCAGGTATGTGTTAAAAGTAAAAGAAAACAACAAGTCTAAGTCATTTGCTCTCCAGTAACATGGAGAACAAGTTGCAAATTACAAGAAGGTAAAATCTGTTGCATATAATTATTTCACTATATTAATTATTCATTGACACAGCAACAGAGTGTGGTGTGGTGCTTTCTAGGCGAAGCTATGTCTTTGTCACAAACTGTGTGCAGTTTTGAAGGCACAGACCTCCTACCACAAACACCACCTTGGAGAGGAGATGGATGAAATCCTGGCCTTTAGACCAGGTGGTAAACAGAAAAAGTCATGGCAGTAAACAAAGGGAGGGCTGCCGGAAAGAGAAAGGAGAGGATAAGTGCAACCACACCGCAAGACGAAGGGTTAGGTTTCTTGCCAAACACACATGCTTTAGTGTATTCCTCCCCCCATATTCTGATCATGCATTAGAGTGGACAAATGATTTTGTGAAGTGCAGCTCAATGCGGAGAAGATAAGGTATGTTTTAAGTCACACTAAACAGCAAGGGCAACAACCAGCTTTTCTTTCACGTCAACCCAATGCCACTGTAGGTGTTGTTGAAAAAGTCAATCCTTGTTCAACTGTTGAGCTGGTCTTGTCAAATCAGGGTATTTGAGAGGTGGGATACTAACAGACACAAGCTGAAGAAGCAGAAGAAAATGCCCTCAAAAATAGAATGGAAATAATGCCTTTCATAAGTTTAGCAGTTCAACCTGGAGATCCCTATTTCTCTTAGCAGCTTTTTCTTGCTTTAGAAATCTTCACAGACTAGCATCTGGTGCCAGGATAGATAAGACCCCATCAGCTCATCAGATGAAGAGCCCCACACATAGCCACGGCAAAGCAATGTGCCCACCAGTGTGCATAAAAGAAGGGAAAACTGTGGCCATTGCTCCCTGACTAGTTACCCACACCACTGCAAGGCTAGGAAAAAGAAGAGGAGAGCAGGAAGAAGGTGAGATAACTGGTAGGATCATCCAGCAGATTGCCTCAGCAATTTTGTACTCTGAGTACCACGTGAAATGGGCCTGTGAATGTTAAAAAGACTCTTTTTAGGACAACCGTTTATTCCCACAGGGAAGTGATTACATCATCTGGTCTGACATCATCTGTTTCCAGAAGTTACTGTGTTAGAGATGACTGTAAATGGTGATAGTTGTGCTCTTACACCTACAGAGGTCTAAAGACACAAGCAAGACAAGATTTAGATGAAGGGGGAATATCTTTTATATTGCAACTGATAGATTTGGGGAAAAAAAAAGAAAGAAAGAAGGGAAGCTTTCAGGCACACAAACCCTTCTTCAGGGCTTCTCTTCCATCCAACTCTATTCAATTTCTTCTTCTTTATTCATGACAGAGTTTTACCCTCTGATCTTTCACCTTCATGTTGATTTCAACAAATATGATTGTTTGAGAGGAAAAAGGTGGGTGAGGAAGAGAGATGGTTTGTGCAGCAGATCACATTTGGGTGAAATAGCTGGACCCCAGTACTGCCATATACTGAATCACTTCAGCTACTGAATCATCTCAGGAGATTATATATAACCTGATCTAGTGGAAGATGTCCCTGCTCATTGCAGGGGGGTTGGACTAGATGACAATTAAAGGTCCATTCCAACCCAAACTATTCTATGATTCTATTCCATTCTATTCTATTCTATTCTATCCTATGATTATTGCCAAGTGGTCTGAGGGAGAGGAATAACAAAAGACTACGTTCATTTTTGCTAGCTCACTTTTGGGGCTCAATCCTTTTCCCTCTAGCTGACTGGTTCATACTCAACGCAACATACTCCTTTGTGTGAAGTGCGCTTTTGCTTTGTTTCCCAAGCCTAGAATGAACAAAAGTTAGGCTATGTGATACTGAAAAAGGTAGTCACAGCAAAGAGCGGGAGAGTATTTTCCCTTCCTTATTCCTGTCTCCCCATCAAATACCACAAGTCAGTACAAAATGCCAACACAAGCTGATGACGGGTTGTGTAGATGACAGCAGAGAGAACAACAGAGCCATACTCTAACCCAACAGTCTTGTCAACACAATGAAAATCCCAACAACGCATGATGCAAAAGAGAGCTTGGTCTGTTTTGATTGTAGGTTTCCCTTTGTATAGACGAAGAGGACAATAGGGTGGCTGGAGTGCGATGATTTATTCTGATTTACTTAAGCGCTTGGGCATCTGCTGAAATGTAAGTCTCCCTGACTCCCTCAGAGTTAAATATTTGTGCATCTTTTCATTGACAAAATCCAGATTCTCACATACTTTATGTTTTTCATAAGTAATGCTATTGCTTTATTAGGAATGAGAGAGAGAAATATCAGTTGATGTCACTGGATTATTTTTACACTTTAAATACATTTTTAAAAATGTGTGTCTATAATTTTGTATATAGACGCACAACCTTACACCCTGCAAGGTCATTTCTTATTTGTTAATTATAACAGCTGCAATATGATGGATATTTTATATTCATTCAAGATGTGGTAGTCCCTTTCTCCAAGATATTCACCCATAAATATGCAGTTATGGAAGGAAACATCATAATACACTGGTGACAACAGCGCAGAAGTACTGTGACAACAGTGCAGAAGTACTGTTTATTTTGTTTTTCAGGATATATGCATGTTTGTGTGCTTGTGTACATTATTAAGTATAAGCACGCCTGAGTGCCTACAGATTAATCTTATATAAAATATTAATAACATGCTATGCTTTTTATTAGTCTATTATTTATATCTACAGGTGCTGTTAGAAGGAGTCTCCAGCTTATAGTATATCTTCTGCTCTGTTCTGAAATTCTGGCAAGTTTACAGTACATTACAAAATGAAGACATGAAAATTTGCCTCTCGTTAGCTTTTTTTTTTCCTAGCAAGTAGCAAGTCTAAGCAAGCAGTTTACTGTATAGAGTTTATCAGTACTATTTAATACCATATTCAGTTCCCAAAGGTCTATTAGCAATTTAAAATGTTCTACAAATTATCCTTACATCACCCAGTCATTAATCTCAGGAACTAAATATTCAAAATTCTAAAATTCATCTACATTTGTCAGGAAAAATAGTAAGTATTGCTTTTTTCCCAGTTATTCTTTTGGTTTTGCTTAAGTTAACAAGCTTTGTGTCATGTAACTACTCATATAAACCAGCTCTTTCCAGGAACATAAACAATTCTGAGATAGTGTCTCTCACTACCACATTCATGATAGGGAAAGAGGGACATGCCTGCATGCACAAGAAATTTTTTTTTTAATATGAAGTGAAGATTCAGTAGCACTGAGCGGATGGTCAGCAGTTTTTAAGACCAGCCTCTTAGCTACACAGGTTTTAAGGCTATTAAGACTGTTACGAGTTTTAAGTTTAGACAATGTTAAAAAAATAGCCTGGGAGAAGCAAGGTATTATGGTGGAAAACAGAATAATAAAATAAGGGAGGTTGTTACAGGATCTCAATTTTAAAGATTGCATCAACATGCAAGGGGACGTTAAATCTCAGGCACCCAGAGCCAGCCCTCTGTTACCAAGATGTATCAGCACTGATACAGGAGCACTTCTACAGCTCCTGGGGTGAAGGATAGGACCCAAATCAGATTCAAAAGGAAAGAAATCTACTTCATTCCTTTTTCCTATGCACAAGCCATAAGAATTCATCAGCACTTTTCAATGCCTCTCTGGGTCGTCTCTGCGGCAGCGCTTTGGGAACATGGGTGTGCATTGCTGGACAGTGTGTGTGAACCGCTGTTGGGTCTTGTGGAGCTGCAGGACGAAGGTTGGGCAGGTTGTGCATGGTGTGGGTTGTGTGTGGGAGGGTGTGGAAAGGGTCTGAGGCTCTGCCCGTGGTGTCCCACGAGTGGGCTCTGCATGGGGCAGAGCGACCGATGCTGAAGGAGGGGAAGCTGTGCTCCCCCAACACTGGCAGGTTGCGTGGTGTGTGTGTGTCTGTGGTATGTATGTGTGTGTGGTGTGTGCCCACCTGTGTTGTGTTTTTTACACGCTTTGTTCCCCACGTGTGTGCCTGAGTTTGGGGGTTGCTGAGGACTGCTGGGCGCGGTGTGCATCCCATGGCTGCATGGCTCCGAAATCTCCGCTGAGGCAGGCCAAGCTGGGACTGTGCGGATCACGACAGCCCCACAGCTCGGAACGGAGCAAAGGGGGACAGAAAAGATGTAATACACCACCTCTACCCCAGCAAGAGAGGGGAGCAGCACAGACCCCCAAAGCAGGTGAGATCCCTACCCAGGGGTTTTCCCTTCCTTCTCCGTGCATAGCCAGAAAATAGCCCTTTGAAGATCAGCAAGGAAAACAAACAAACAAACAAAAACACACTGAAAAAAATCAAATCAAAACAAGACAAACCCTCAAACAAACAAACAAGCAAGCAAGCAAAACCCACCCAAACCCCAAGCTCACATCTCTTCCCCAAACTTCTCCCAGA